>NW_026602925.1:0-12963 GCF_947242115.1 Biomphalaria glabrata | reverse complement strand
GCAGCATCAACTTTCCAAAGAGTGCATCATGAAATATTTTAGCTCAATTAATCCATACTAAAACTAAGAAATGATAGTTACTGATCAGAAAGATCTTTTTGTTTTAGATTTGAATGTTCTAATCTAATGGTTTTGTTCACTTGGCACTGTGTTGCTGCTAGCAAAAGTTGTCAAATCGGAGGGTCCATGGTTTGTGCCCTGATCAGTGCTGTCCCTTATTTCACTATATTTGATTCACCATTTTCTCTCATTAATAATTGGTTCTCAGTGCTGCCTTTATAATTCATGGTTTTAGCTTCACATTTGTATTTGAATGTATATACGAAAACTTTGTGATGATCTTTAGGTTTGAGTGTCAATTCATAGCTAAGAACCTTCCCAAACTTTCATTGGAGCCCAAAAGTCTACCCATTAGTTAATAGTGGTAGATTTTACTGTTGTACATGTATGTAATGATTTTTATATAATAAACTTTTTTTGTTTATTTTATCTTTAATTTGACTAGATAACAGAGTCGATGAAACATGTACCTAATTTTGCTATGTCAATACCACTTGCCCATTATCACATTGCAAGACGAGATGGAGGAGACATTGCATCTGCAGATTTATTGGTAAACTTTGCATTTAGTACATTAACTTTTTTTCTTAGCTTTAATTCATTATGGACAATTGTTTATAATTTGATTTGAATCAGATGCCTTGTATTATCAGTCTTGATTGTGTTTCTTTTTATTCTCTACTTTTATTAGCTCCAGGACAGTCTTCTGTTTTTCCCAATGATATTGGTGCCACTCATGGATCAGTGCAGTGTCCAGTTGGATAAAGAAGTGAGTGGTCACAGTTTTTTCAGCACAGCAGAACTAAATGACAGGTGTGTGTTACAATTTTCCTTTTGGATAGTTGTAGACAGCTAGTGTAAAAAGCATTGTTCATACAAGATTATAAGATGAAAGTAAATGAAAAAATTTTGTCATTTAGTTAATATTTTTCTCTTAATTTCATTCTCAATAATTTTTGTCTTTTCTTTCCTATTATCTTATGTGGACGATCTCTTGTCATCATTTCTTCTTTTTTGTTTTTTTTTATAGCAGAACTAAATGATATTCTACTTATTTTCCTCTCTTCTTTAGTACAAGTGAGCTGCAGCGAATGATCACGCTGTATGTCAAAAGATGTGAATCCTGTTGGAAAGAAGCAGGGGTCATTTCCTGGCTAGAAGCCAATGTCAAGGCTGTATTAGAAATTGTGAATAAAGGGCAAGACCCTCGACCAAAAGAATATGCCCTTCTGTAAGAAAATGGAAAATGATTGCTTTTATCTTTTTCTATGAAATATTAATATTTATTACTTCAAAGATAAATTTTTTTTTGAGGCTTCAACTATTTCTTTATTCTTTTTTTACAGGAGGAAAAAGCGTTTTCGACGGCCACCACTTTCTACAGTAAGGCATTATTTTTTATCTGAGATTCAAGGTCTTGGCTTGCCTCGTGTAAGTATTAAAATATTAAAAAGGAAACCATGGATAGATTAAAAACCTTAGAATATTGTCATAACACTTATTATGTAGCCAAAATTGTGAAAAAGAATGACAAATTTTCTGTTTTTCATGCTTGGTTGTATGTCCAGATTTGGCCGTAATTGTTTTGTTCAGAAATCCCAAATTGGGAATATACAATCTAAGAAATAGCAGTTATCGTTTATAATTATTAAGACATACCAGACTCAGGAATTTCACTAGATCTAGATTTAACCAGTATTATTTATTTAAAATTGATCTACTATTATTATATCTGATTATTAGTAGATTCTAGGTTGAGACTTAAGGTAGATTATAAAAATTGGATGTAATCTTGAAAACATCAACATTTAGAAATGCATGCAGCACATCTAATTGGGCAGTAGTATGAACTACATTTAGAGTAGATTCTTATATGATTAATTGGATCTAGTTGTAATCTTTTATGCTAAAATAAGTTTTTAAAGTAAAGTTCATTTCCATGTAGGAAACCAAGGTGTGGAAACTTAAAATATAAGATTTTTGTTATCTGGATGCAACTAAGATATATGTCAAGCACTCAACCTATTATATCAAGTTTAATAATGCTTGCTGGTTTTTCTATATCTTCACTTAGTTTTAGGCTTGTCTTATCTTTTAAATGACAGATGTTTGTACAAAAGAGGTCTAATGATAAGTTTAGTCTTAGGCTGCTCTACTTAGAGGTATGGAAGGAAATACTTCTATGTGAAGACCTACTACATCATTCCTAATTTGTTTGTCAAAAGATGCTATGAAAGTCTTGTCATCTTTTTCAGCAATACCTTGGCAGTTCACTTTTAAATTATGACCCTTTCCCTCCTCATGACAGCATTGCAGCTTATTCAAGACCTCCAAGGTAATTGTTGTTGATTTTTTAGGCTCAATCATAGTCCAGAATACAATTTCAGTTGACTTTTCTCATGTCATGCCTTGTTCAGAGTTATTAAAAATTTTTTTTTTCATTAAGTAATTACACGAATCTCCATGTTGTTATTTCTGCAAGGTTTATTTGCATTAAGATTGATTTTAGTTTATCTGTTGGTTTATTTATAGATTATTTATTTCAGCTGTGTTGGAGTCAATAAGGAATAACTGAATACATCTCTGGATGCAATATAGAAATGATTGTTTCTATTTTTTTATATTGAGAATTGTTCTTACTTGTACTGTAATGATGTTTTTAGTCCATTAATTAGTTTTTTGTACCATTTATTTTTCATTCATTTTTTTGTTCTACTTCTTAGACAAACTGTGGCCTCAGAAGATCATAGTGGAGTACTTAGAACTTTACTTCGTTCACTGATGCCATCTTACAATCCATATGTAAGTCAAGTTAGAACTGTAGACAGATTTCCGTTATTGAATTGTTAGTAATTACTGTATGTTATTAAATGTTTATATTTGTTTTAGTGTCTTCTCCCCCTTGAAAAGTGTGATTCATTTTATCTAGCTGTTTTTTTTTTAAATACTAATTATCTAATCACTAACTAATTCCAACTAGGAACCATCTAATATGAGAGATAGACAACAACTGAATGCTAATGAAGGTGATGAAGGAGAAAATGAAGGAGCCGTTGGAGGGAATACAATGAGCCAACAACTTGAACACAGTGTTCAGGCAGTTATGCAAGCCATGAGACAACTGTTAAGTCTGCCCTTTGGTCCAGCACAGGGACAAGATGGAAACAACCAGGAAGATCAGGTTGAGCTAGAAGAGAATGAGAGAGAGTGGGAAGAAGATGAGGACAACTTTGATAACTTGAGGTGATACCAAGTGAAAGTTATAACTTAGTGCTGTGCTTTTGATAACTTGAGGTGATACCAATTGAAAGTTGTAACTTTGTGCTGTGCTTGATAGTTTTTTTTGTCTCCCTAAGGCTATTTAAAACTATCTTTAGTTGTTTTTTTGTAACATAAAAATGTTACAGTACCGTTATTTTGTTGTTTCATTATAATTACAACATTAATTAGAATAGCTTGAGCTTTTGAAAATACCTTACATTCATGAATTTTGAAGCTAATGACATCCCTGGCTATAATTATTGTACTGCTACAAAATATTAATGTTATAGTTGTTAATTACCGGGTATTGTAAGTCGACGGTCTATTAAGAGCGATGACCCACAGAATGGTACACAAGTTGAAAACCAAAAATGCCTGTTTTTATTTCTAAGCAAATTAATGTGAAAAAGAATTCCAAATTGGTTTTCAGTTGAATATTAATATAGCATATCAACATAATTAATTTTACACTATTACGTAAACCATCAGAACATAATATTTTCCTATGATAATATTTTCCTATGATGTTGTAGCCCATCAAGCTATTTTTTTTAAGACTTAAAAATTCGAGTGCACTGGGCATATTGATTTTTTAACAACAAATATCTTCCTTCATCACCTACATCAGCCAGTTTGAATAAAGATGAAAGCTTGGCTACTTATCCATTGGGCTAGTAAAAATAATGATTTATTTCAGCATCTGGTCTGTTCCAGAATGCTGGTATAATATACTACTGAATATATTCTAAAATTAAAAAAATTTGTCCCACAAGTAATCTGGAGGTCTAATGCACTTTATTTTTTCCTATAATGTAATTTAATTATTTATTTCATTCTTGTGATGGAAATAGAAAAAAATGCACATAGTGTTTGACAATGACTCATGAATGAAAAGTGAGATTGTACCAGCTATGAACTTGATGGTAACTTGAATACCATGTTTGGAAAATACAGTCTTTTTCTTTTCTAAATTAAAAGTATGTGAAATAAATAAAACAAAAAACTGTTCTCGACTTTTTTTTTTCTTTTTGAGCAAAAACATCAAATATACAGGTCTATTCAATTGTGTCGTTGTTAGCATCACAATTCATGAACCTTGTAATATATATATACACACTAGTCAACTGGCGGAGTAGCATACGCCACTATTTTGCAGGGCCGGCCTTAGGCCACTGCAACCTATTCGACCACATTGGGCCCCGCACTTTCATAGGACCTGCGCTAATTCTAAGGGTAATAGTTATTAAATTAAACCATATAATAACTTAAAACAGATTTCCCGCGCCCTCCTGTCGATTTACCAGAAGCTCCTGGAAATCTCCCAAAATTACAAAATATACGAAAAAGTCCATAAAATATACAGAAATATATAGACAAAAATTGTCTTTTTGGGGTGTCATTCAATATGGAAAAAGCCAATCCTACGCGAGATAAATAAAAACGGCATTATGCATTAGCCGTGATTGTGTAATCTGGTGAAAGAGGCTTCTTGTGCCTCAAACTAATGAAGAGTTACTTGAGGTCAACAATTCTCAAAGATAGATTGAAACCTTTGGTAATTCTTGCTATGGAGGGTGAGCTATGTAGGAAACATAATTATCATGATATACTGTATGACTTTGCTACACGCTTGTAAAGTAATTCTGTATGTAGAAAAGAATGAATAGAATGCATAGATGAATTTATTTTCTAATACAAACTCTTAAATTTCACTTATTGTCTGCTTCCCTACCCAAACTTGGCCCTGCGAAATCCGTTTAGCATAGGGCCCCACAATGCTTAAGTCCGACCCTGCTATTTAGTGACAGGTGAATATACATAGTAGATTACTTGTTCTCTTTCCATGACTTCTTGGTCACAATGGTTAAGTCCGGCGCTGCTATTTAGTGTTTGTAAAATGTTTTACATGTTTCAGATGTTCCTTTAGAGTTAAAGATAGTTTACTTCTTAGTCCAAACCTCCTGCAGGACGAAGGGGGGTGGGAGCAGGCAGGGTTTGACAGTCCAGGTGCGCAGCCATCCATAGCAACGTGTGAATACCCACTTGTTCTCCCCCCCCCCCCCTCTTGTTTTTTTTGTGGGGTTACTATCTGCAGAAATAAGAGAGTGATCTTTCCTTTACTTCTTGCTCGTCCAAACTGTTGAGGGAAGAAAAGAATTATATATATAGATTCTCTGAACAGTTTTTTTTAGTAGCACTGTATCTAAGTGCCAAGAAGCGTTCATTCTAAACATAATTACAAGTTATTAAAGCCTTAGAAGAAAAAGGGAAAAAAAACAGCTACAGAAATGTATGCATTTAACAAAAAAAAAGCTTCATGTTTTGAGTTAAAAGTAACGAAATTAAATTAGATTCAGAAAATAAAACAAGAAAAATATAATAAATACTTTTTTTTTTTAAATCAAAGCTTATAATAAGCATAGTTGTATTAGAATAGATCAGTTAAGTATTAAATTTGAATAGATCTAGACAAACAATAATAAATCTGTGGGATTAGACATATTTTTTACAAATTGTTTTTTTTTTAGCGCTATTTCATGCTTTTAGTTTTCTCAATATGTTACGATCTTAGCACTTGTCTGTTCCAGTTTTATGGGGGGGGGGGGGGGGGGGGGGGGAGAGAATCTAGACACAAATTGTTTTACTTGCAAAAGGCAGCACACAATAAAAGCACCTAACAAAATTGTGTTGGGTAACTGTAAAGAAAAGAGCCCTTTGCAGTATCAAATGGGGTAAAACAAGGTTGTGTCCTAGCACCCACACTCAGTCTTATGTTCTCAGCTACTTTGACAGATGCATTCATAGACAGAGATAGTAGTGGAATAAATATAACAGATTTGATGGTGGCTTATTCAACCCCACAGCTCAAAGCAAAATCAAAAAAACAAAATCAGCAACAATCAGGGATGGGCTTTTCACTGATGACTGTGCCCTAAATGCCTGTTCCCAAATTGATCTGCAGAGTCAATGAATTTTCAAGAGCCTTTCAGACTTTGGTCACTATAAAAACAAAAAAAGACTGAAGTCTTATATTTGGACCCAAGCATTAAGATAAATGGACAGGAAATAAATGCAGTGGGCAGATTTACCTAGCTTGGAAGCTCACTCTCCTGAAACAGAAATATCGATAATGAAATCAATTTGCATATCGCCAAGGCCAGTGCATCCTGATAGACTGTCTAGAAATGTGTGGAATAGACTAGGTATTACCACTAGTACAAAGCTAGGAGTCTATCAAGCTGTCATCCTCCCCAAATTGTTCTATTCCTCAGAAACGTGGACAGTTTGTAGAAAACATGCACACAAAAAAATGAACCATTTTCACATGATCTGTCTCAGAAAAATACTGAATGTTAAATGGCAAAAAAATACCTGATACTGACCGAAGTCCACCAAAGAGAGCCTGCAAAGCATCCACACAATCTTGATGCAGTCTCAGCTGCGATGGGCAGGTCACATCTGCAGAATGGAAGACTCCTGCATCCCTAAATGACTCCTTTATTTAGTGCTCACAGGGTGGACAAAGAAAACACTTCAAAGATACCCTAACACATCTCTGAACCACCTGGGAGACAGAAGCACATGGACAGAGCATCATGGGGTCACCCTGTGAAAACTGGCACACTAATTGCAGAGGACAAGGAGAACAGTGCTGGTAGAAGAAAAGTGTCAGAGAAAATAGCAAAGTTAATGACACTAGCTCCAGATGAAATAATCTGCAGTGTGCAGCTGAACATTCCGGGCTCACATAGGTCTCACCAGCCACATGAGGCACAAAACCACAGTGCACTGGATGACAAAAGTGGTCATCATCGAACCATGATGGAAGAACTATAAAACAGAGGTGAGACCCATGTGTGACAAGAAGCTTTTGCAAACTGTATGAAAGAATTAGAGATTTTACACAAAGTGCGAGTTAATATAAGCTTTATAAAAAAAAATTCACATGTCCCCAATTTTATTTTTTATTCTTCATGAATTTTCTGGAATGTGGCTGGGACACAATAGCTGTTGCTGAGGCCATGATGTTATTTGCATATTGCCAACATGATAAAAACAACCATTTTAAATAAAACATTAGAGTTCTCTCCCTTCTGACTGCACTTCCTGTTCCCAACTACAAAGTTTTAGTTTTATCCCTCTGTTCTTTCTCTATACATTGTTGACTCTTTGTAGAAGTGATGTCATCAGATGACCTGTGTACAATTGTCAATCCAACAATAATGAACAGTGATCCTACAAACCAGACTGAGTTTAAATTCTCTCCAAAGAGTAAATTACCAACAATGGCCTGAAAAAGTACAATAAAGTATTTTTATTCAATTTTGCAAATTATATTTTATTAAATGTTATGATAAAAAAAAAAATGCAAAAACTGAGGTAAATGTTTACCGTTGGCCACAACATGGGATCCATTAGTGGAATGGAAGAGGATATGATAAAGTGGGTCATGAAACTGGTCCTCATTGGGCTATATCAGTAGACTGGGAGCCAAAGCAATGGTATCAAAGTCTTGGAGTGGGAGTTAAAGAGGGATATGGTAACCCACACTATTCCATAAAGGGGCCATCATTAGTATCTGTGAGCTGGAGTGGCAGACCTCCCATGGAACGTGACAGTCACAGTCACGTAATAGAAATATAAAGAAATTCTCCTTGATATGCATCCTCTGGTCACTTTAAATAATGGACCAAAACCAGGGTTCTACACTATGTATAATATTGTGTGACATAACACAGTAATGATCTCATATGTTGAGGAACTTTCAAGCATGACTAGTGGTGAATAGTTCTTAGTACATGCCAGTTGACTGAGAGAAATCCTTCTCAGTAGTGAAAGGGTTCATGGAGACACCCTGCGCTCTCATAAGCTAATAGGTCAAAAGTAAAGTGCAAAGTAATTTACTTACCGTGGAAATAAAATTGGAAGACAAGTTGAAAGTAGTTGCCTCAAGGGTAGAAGAGCACTGGTGCATTGATTTGGTAAATAGGACCCACATTAATGCATTGAAAACAAAAATTCCCAAGACACTGATTAATCTAACTGTTAACATTACCTAAAAAAGAGAAAGAATACATAAAAATGCCATGAACATAGCTCTATCAATAAGATTATTCAAATGTATTTATAACTTAATAGTAAAAATGTTTTAAACAGAAATTCTGTCTCATTGATTACTACTAAGCCATCTACTGTAACAGGTTATTTCAGTAATGGAATAGATAGTTATATATTACATACACCAGTCACAAAATCTCTCAATCATAACAAGAATTAGTCCATGCTTATTTCCATCATTTTCTTTAACTGGTTACCTTCTCTAACATGTAGAATTTATTCATGAATGTTTTATAAAAAAAACAATAAACATAAATCTTTATAACTCAAAAAAAAAAAAAAAAAAAAAAAAGTGAAAAGATGGCTTTATTAGACATATTTCTTTTATATATTTCTTTGATGATTCTTCTATTTGATCTGATATTGATAGGAGTAAGGTACTTTGCTTTTAAGTCTCTAACAAAATTTTTTTTCAATGTTTGTTTATTAACTGGCTTATAAAAGGACAAAAGGATTATAACAGCCATGTCAATGATAATGTATGGCTAAAGGTTCCACAACAATTAGTTCACTGACATTTTGTTCATGACTGTTCATTCACCCGACAATTCATTTACCAGATAAATCACTCACCAACAACTGGCTCACAGACAACTTGTTCACCAACAGTTGGCTCATGACAAATTGTTCAAATAACAAATCGTTCACTAACTATTTGTTCACTAACAATTTCTTCACTGGACATTTCATTTACCTGACAATTCGTTCACACGACTATTCATTCATCCGACAAATCGCTCACCAAAAACTGGTTCACAGACAACTTGTTCACCGACAAATCGTTCACTGGATAATAATATATTGTTAATATTATATTGTCGTCACATGTTTGATTTGTTTACATTTAAAGTACATACAGGAGATTGATACATTATAACTTTTGTTGCTATTATTTCCAAAAAAACATTTGATTGCTAGAGGTCGGGCCTAATCCAAGTTTATTTGTTGTTAATTTTTCTAAAGCATGAGGATAGTCAGTGGAAAGCCAAGCTCCAATTTGATTCCCATTTCTGTTATTCTTCTTATTCTTTTTGTAAAATTTCAGTTTCTTGTTGTTGTTTTTTTTTCTTTTTTATATTATACAATCATCTGCAAATATTGTTGTTGTTTTTTTCTTCTTTATATTATAATACAATCATCTGCTAATACGTTGTTGAGTACCAACAACGGCTAACGATCAGTTTCGTGGACTTCAAAAAAAGCGTTTGATAGTGTCCACCGAGAATCACTATGGAAAATAGTTAGAGAATACGGTATACCAGAAAAATTCGTCCAGATTCTACGACACCTTTACAGTCAGTCTAGTTGCTGCATTAAAACAGAAGAGGGAACAACAGAGTTTTTTACAATCGAGACAGGTGTGAGACAGGGGTGCATCTTATCTCCCTTCCTTTTCCTCCTAGCCATCGACTACATAATGAGGAGAGCAATGAACCAGACTGCCTTTGGTATTCCATGGCATGAACAACTCCGATTGATGGACTTGGACTTTGCTGATGATGTTGCACTACTCGGGGCTACAAATAAATGCATTCAAGAAATGACGGAGAGCCTAGACAGAGAGGCACCCAAAATTGGCCTCCGCATAAACTTGGATAAGACTAAAATTATGCGAGTGGGATATAAGGCAAAGGGTGTCCCCGTCAGACTTGGCGAGTCAAAGCTTGAAGAGCTGGACAAGTTCACGTACCTTGGCAGCATCATAACAAATGATGGAGATGCTTACCATGATGTAGCGTGCCGAATAGGAAAGGCAGGGAGCATTTTCCAAAGGCTGCAGCCTATTTGGACTAGCCAAGCCATTGGACTCGAGACAAAAATACAACTTCTCAACACAATCGTCATTCCAACTGCTACATATGCATGTGAGATGTGGAAGTCATCTGTCAAAATTGAGAAAAGACTAAATGTGGCTCAACAGAGATGGCTGAGACGGATTTTGGGAGTCAGTTACACAGACCGGATCTCAAACAAGGAAATCCTTTGCCGAACTGGGAGTCGAACACTTAGTGAGGTTGTGACTGAGCGTCGCATGAGGTTTGCGGGACATGTTCTACGTCAAAATGAATTACGCACACCAAGAGTTGCGATAACATGGAAGCCAAAACGAGGAAAGCGCAAACAGGGACGTCCTCGTATTACCTGGCGACACACCTTCATGGAGGACCTCAGAACAGTGGACACCAGATGGGAAGAGGCTTCAGACATTGCCAGTGACAGATCATTATGGAGACAGCTTGCCGCCCAATGCGCCGAACAGCGCGGGAGGACCTAAGTCTAAGTCTAAGTCATCTGCTAATAATCTTAACTTTTGTTCCTTAACTAATGCGATTCGGTAGGTCATTTATATAAAATTAGAATGAGTATCATGCCCAAAACTGTTCCTTGAAGTACTGATACACATGAGTTTTCTATTATTGATGTTGATTTGGAGCAATTTATTATTACAGTTTGTTCTCTCTTTATCAGGAAATCCTGAATCCATTGGTGTAGTGGACCAGTTATACAAAAATATTTGTAAAAAAATCCAGAAAAGTGTAATAAAATCTACATATATAGCATTTATTTTGTTCACTACTATCTAAGCCAGTGATGCTCAATCTCCTCGGCCTGCTGGACACATTAAATTTTCATAAAATGTTTTAAAAATATGAGTTTTATCTCTTTCAGTATGGCATTACTTTCAGGTAGTAACTTTGCTACTGCTGGTGAGTGCTGTACCGTGTTACTCTCAGAGATTAACATGGTACCAGTAAATATTTATTTCACTATCTTTTTAATGCTAAGCATTTATATCCCTTTTTTTTAATTTTCTGGATGTGAGCAGAGAGATAGTTTTTTGTTTTTGTAGTAAATTGGATGTAGGAACAACATGTTTTAGTAGTTATCCTCCTTTTTAGTTAATTTCCCTGGGACAAAAAAAAATTATAAATATAATTAGTGCCTTTGTTCATCTTTTATGAAATTCGCAGTGATAGAATGTCATTGTGTCAATTTGTTTTGTGATTTTTCAATATTTATCAATTTAATGTATAATTAAAAGGTTAAAAGAATATTGATTTTGTTATGAATTTTTTATATGTTCAAATATAATTTTAAAATATCTTATTGAATACCAGTAATTTATTTTATTTTGTACACTTTTGTAGCCAATTTATTTTCCTTTAAGTATTTAAGAGAAAGTCACATATGATACAGTTACATTATATAAATATAATAAAATAAAAAAATGTTTGTAATTTTTTTTTTACATTAGATCTAGTTTCTATTACGCCCCTTCAATTGAATCTAGATCTATATAAAATAAATATTGATTACCTCATACAATGAAAGAACTTCAACTTGGTGCTCAAAAATATTTTTTACTGAATAGCAAACCAGCGCTGCCAATTCCCTTGCTGAACTTGAACTTACTGCAAGCTTCGCTGAAACAGAAGCCATAGCAGCACAAATACCTGCCTCAACAGCTAAAATAATACCCTTTGCACCCATGCTTAGATAGTAGATTCTGTATCTATAAACAAAAATGATAGAATGGACGCTGACATGTTTTGATACCGGGCTAGATTCTAGATCTAGATCTATAATTACAAGATGTTCTTTAATATACATTTTGATGTTCAAGATATAGATCTAGATCTAGCCAAAAAAAAAAAAAGAATATTTAGATGTTTGCTAGAATCTTGTAGATAGAAATTTCTACAAAACAACAAAAATTACTGTCATAATCATGTCGCAGCAAATCAAGACTCAATAGTATACTTAGATCTCTAGTATAATAGTGTAGAAAGATAAATATGGCTGATCCCACAATAACTGTTCAGGCTCACTGCAAGCTGTTATTGCATGCAGCGAAATATCCCCATGCAGCAGTAAATGGAATATTGTTAGCTGAAGATTGCAAAGGAAAAGAATCATCAAAAGGATTAAAATATGTTGACTGTGTTCCTCTTTTTCATGTTTCTTTGGGTCTTTCACCAATGCTAGAAATAGCACTGCTACAAGTAAGTTAGTTTTAAGTTTAGTTAGTCTAGAGTAACTTACATCTATCGAACACCTTCGTTTTAAGGTACTTATCGAACACCCCATTGTATTTTTTAAAATTCTCCTTTATTTCGATGATTATAAAGAAACTAGTCCATTCTTATTGTGCATCGTCCATTTCTTTATAGTTAAGTTATAATTAGTTTCATTTTCACCCGAGGATCATTTTTTTTACTTATATTCAAAGTGCATTGGTAATATTGGTATAAAAAATTCACACTTTTTGAACTCTTGGGAAGAGTGGAGTGAGTCTCGGGTTAAGGGTATTTTTTAATGCTAATGATGCTTCAGCTCTAAAAAACTATATAATACGCTTCTAATTAGGCTGAGAAATATTTACAACTATTTATTTGAAAGTTTCCTTTGTTACCTAAACATGAAAATTGAGGTTTAAAAAGGGGGTGTTCGATAATAGCAGTTTTTATATAAGCAATCTCAGCTTTGTAAGATATCGAACGCCATTTTAATGTTAAAAATAAA
>NW_026602924.1:0-64686 GCF_947242115.1 Biomphalaria glabrata | reverse complement strand
GGCCACTGATGTTACGGTGCGTCAAAGTTTGGCTTTAGTCCACCACCAAAGGAAGTATTCGTCGTCATCGCCCACCGATATAGTAGAAGCGACATCCTTAAGATTTAAAGACAAAATGTTACCGCTAGTTAATGAAACATATTCTATGTTTTTCACGTGATCTGTTCTGTGTGTCAAATTTGATTTATAACATGCAAATATTTCATTATAGCAATAACTTAGATTTCAAAAATTAAGGATGAGTGCAGTGTTTCACATTACTTGGCAGTAGACTAATCCTAATTTTGTAGGAATAACCCTCCTTTTTTCTTGTCTACTCAAGGATGGTTCGATATAACATAGGATTTGTAAAACACTGTAAGGCTTCCATCATGCTCTTGATAGTTTAGTAATCTGCGTAGATATTTATTGATAAGAGAATGCTTAGTTATAATTCTTATAAAAATAGCTTTATGCATTGTTTCTTAAGCAGGAAGAAAATATTGACAGACAAGTCCTTTTTGTACATATCTAGATAGGTAAAGATCATTGTGATGAACTTATATTTTGTAAGCTTTGAAATTATCAATAGGCGAAAATTGGCTTTGCAAAAGCTTAGCCATGTTCGGACCAAAAAAAAAATCTAGCGACAAAAATATTCTTAGTATTTCAAGTCGTACACGGCTGGGATAAAAGTGTATAACAAAAGATATTTATTGTCAACTTACAATAAGACCAAACCCAGAGTATCCCTCAGAAGCATTGCTTAATCTTTGTATCGATTTGACGTGTGTTAATAGCAAACATCTATCCGTGAGAAACTTATTCATGTATAAGAACAGCTTGGTATAAACATTCTTTTAAACCGCCAAGTGCAATGCCCTCACTTCCACCAATCCCTTAGTCTTTTGGACCATTGTGGCACCAAACAAGATTGTCGACCGTCTTTCTACATTCCACTCTGTCTTTTGCTTTGGATAGAATCTCTTTCAATGGTAGGCTCGTCCATTTTTTTTATGTTGTCTTCCCATCGCTTTCTTTGTCTGTCTCTTCTTCTTTTTCCTGGTACTGTTCCTTGAAGGAAGGTCTTTGCGAGCCCCCCAAAACTTTGTAATATAGTCATAGAGTTTCAATTTGCGTTTTTATTTTTGCACAGTAGTTAGTAGGTCAAAGTCAGGGCCTTTCGCTTTTTTGATGAGGCCATTAAATGTGATACCTAGGATCTTTCTGTAGATCCTCCATTCCATGGCTAGGATCCTCCTATCTAGTTCTGCAGTCAAGCATATCAAAATGTGGCCATGACCAAGGAGCACATCAGTCTGATTTTGGTGTGGAGAGCTATGCCTTTGTCTTTCCATATTGTTCTGAGTTTTGCTGTTGTGAACTGTGCCATACGGGCCTGTAGTTCAGTTAAGTTAGTTTAAGCTAAATGTATCTATCAATATATATAATTCTCTTCGTCGCTCAAGAGTTTGGACGAGAAGAAGAAGTAAAGGAAAGATCCCTTTTTTATTTCTGCGGATAGTCATCCCACGAGAAAACAAGAGAGGGGGGGAGAACAAGTATTCACCGGTCACTACGGATGGCTGCCTGGTCGTGCGGTTTGCGCGCTGGACTATCGTTTGGATTTATCAAACCCTTCTAGCTCCCATCCCCCTTGGACCTGCTTGAGGTTTGGACTAGAAAGTAAACTATCGTCAACTCTGAAGGAACATCCGAAACATGTAAAACATTTTACTAACAAACATTTAACAAACACTAAATAGCACTAAATAACCATTGTGACCAAGAAGTCATGGAAAGAGAACAAGTAATCTACTATGTATATTTACAGATCACTAAATAGCAGGGCGGACTTAACCATTGTGGGCCCTATGCGAAACGGATTTCGCGGGGCCAAGTTTTGGTAGGGAAGCGGATAATAAGTAAAATTTAAGAGTTTGTATTAGAAAATAAATTCGTCTATGCATTTTATTCATTCATTACTACATACAGAATTACTTTACGAGCCTTGCGTGTAGCAAAGTCATACAGTAAATCATAATAATTCTGTTACCTACATAGATCACGCTCAATAGCAAGAATTACCTAATGTTTCAATCTATCTTTAAGAATTGTTGACCTCAAGTAATTCTTCATTGATTTGAGGCGCGAGAAGCTTCTTTCACCAGATCACACCATTACGGCTAATGCATAATGTCGTTTTTATTTATCGCGCGTAGGATTGGCGTTTCTCATATTTAATGACACCCCAAAATAACAATTATTGTCTATATATTTCCGTATATTTTAAGGACTTTTTCGTATATTTTGTAATTTCGGGAAATTTCCAGGAGCTCCTGGTAAATCGACAGGAGGGCGCGGGAAATCTGTTTTAAGCTATACTATGGTTTAATTTAATAATAATTTATACACCTAGAATTAGCGTGGGTCCTATGAAAGTGCGGGGCCCAATGAGGTCGCATAGGTTGCAGTGGCCTAAGTCCGGCCCTGCAAAATAGCGGTGTATGCTACGTTGTCGATCGCCTAGTATTTAATTTTAGTTCTACATTAGACATTACTATCGGGTCGCCATGTTGAGGTCGTTAGATCGTGGTACGAAATCTCACTGACATGTGTATTTAATATATATATATATATGTTTAATAATATTTGTCGCCTATGTAAATATTTTTTTATTTGTAAACTGGCTTTACGGAAAGACAAGTTTAGGCGCCGACTTGCTTTAACTGAAATCTAAGAAAGCCCTTTGCAGCAGTCGACTTCCGAACCAGACAGTTGGAGGCTTATTACCAAGGCCGCGGGATACACTATTGAGAATTGAGACCAAAAGAAAGTCCCATAACAGATGTAGTCGGCGAACCCTAACTCTAACATTAATCGACCACCTCCGGACAACGGTTATGTCCACGCTGGATGTGGTGAAATATTTAGGTCACAACTGGGTCTGCGTAGCCACGTGAACTACTGTACTCTTTATTGATCTTCAGACTCGAAGACAAAATCCTTATTATTTTTAAAATTTGTTCAAACGTGACCTCAAATCAGTGGACATCGATGTTAATTACTGGGAAGTCTTTGCTAAAGAACGCACAATGTGAAAGGAGAGGGTGGCAAAGAAAGTTATTGGTAGCAATAAAAAGAAAACAAAAACAACTTAACCCCTTAAAGAAAAGTGAGCCGAAAGAGAAATGTCTGGCTCCTCTATCACCAAAGCAAATGACATCTTTATTTTCGTAAATCTCTCTCCAGAACAGGACTCTACAGTCACATGTTCTTAGAGGACACGCCGTCTTTTCCGCCACTCAAGAAGGCAAACTATGTTAGAGTTGTCATTATATAGATATATGAATAATTTTATCTACGCGTATATTAATAATAATAATAATAATAATAATCATCTTTATTGTCCGTATGGAATTTGTCTTACAATTTGTGCATTACACTAAACAGAAAACATTATAACTATAAGAAAGTGTACATTCACACCAGACTCACTCATAATTTACATGTTCCTATTTAATGATTTGATTGCCAGGGGAAAAAAAGAGTGTTTGTGTCTGTTTGTCTTTGCTATCGGTGTCTTGTATCTCTTTTGTGATGGTAAAATCGTAATCTTTTTGCCCCTTTTTGCTGATATAATCAGTATTTGGAGTAAAATTTAGTTTATTTTCTAGGATAGTACCAAGCAGGGCCGCCGCTACCTATTGTGCAATGTGTGCATTGCAAGCAGGCGGTCGACTTTAGGGGGCGGCCAAATCATTATTGCAAGGTTTCTTTAAAGAAAATTTTGTTTAAAAAATACTTAAATATTTTATACCAATTCCAATTATTCCATTACCATTTGAAACTATAAACGACATTCGTACATAAGAAACTCTTTTGGAAACTAGAACCAAAAAATAAAGCAGCGTGCGAGGGATTTCGACGGGTTTTTCCAAAGGCGCCTAATCTTTTCTGGCCTTGAGTTTTCGCGGGTTGTTTTGTACTATTTGTTTTGAGTCGCATAGCCCGCACTGTAAGTAGATCTATTACCCGTAATTAAAAAGTCAATTTTAAAAACATTTTGACTGGGGTGGGGGGGGGGTGAGGGCGTTAGTTCATCTCATGTGGAGGGGGTGAGGGTGCTAGTTCATCTCATGTGGAGGGGGGGGTGAGGGCGCTAGTTCATCTCATGTGGAGGGGGGGGAGGGCGCAACGTCCTGACAAAAAGGGGTGATATGGAGTGTGTGTGTTTCCTAGCCGGCAGTGAGAAGAGGTTAAGAGATTGATGGTGGTTACGCAGTGACAATGATGAAATTAGATTTCCCAGTGCAAATGTGAGACGGTCTTAAGACATAAAAGAGTCATGACTTTTGTGTGTATGTGTTGTGAGCTAGATTTGGTTAAAATATCAGTTTATTTCATTACTATTAGATCTATATTTCATCTCTAGTTAAATCGTGAATACTAACAATTATATTAAATTTTGTCATAAAACGTTCAGACCCCTTGCCTACTTGAGCGGAAATCTGCGGTATCTTCAATTCTACTTAAGGAATACATTTTTTACAACGTTTAAAAATTAATATCAGGTGACCGAGCCTCGCTCGGATGAATAATTTGTTAAGGAAGGATATATACCCGAAGTCATTTTGAGAATATTTTTGTACCAGGTGGCCGAACCTCGCTCGGTTAAATAATTTCGGAAGGTTATATACCCGAAGTCATTTTGGGAATATTCTTGTAATTACGGAAATGAACGATCGGATAAAGACTACTAATCTGAAGAGTTGTTTTAGTGTTCTGTTAGTTCTAATTGTAGGCCTAATTGAACATGTCGATTAAATTTAAAGTCTCTTAAGTCCTCCTAGAGTCTAGACAAACTACAGCTCAAGTCCGTCTTAAAGTTTTGCAATCCATCTTTTGCGTAAAACTATTGTAGGCTTACTATTATTGGCTTGGAAGAAAGTCTTTGCAGTGTAACTTCTCTACGTTATAGGGTAAAACATGCACTTAGTGACAAAGTAAAATAGCTCATTTTTTCTTATTAGACTTAAATCATTGCATTAGTTTTTTAAAGAAACGTTTCCGTAGGGCACCTCTGTTACGCCGAATAATATGCTCGTTACCCATACGGGATACGTGCCCTGCACAGCCTGACTGTCGGACTATAAGAAGTTCATACCGGCTTTTGCCATCCATCCATCCCAGTGGTGCTATGACCTGCTTTTACACATCCCTCCATTCAGATCTCTCCTGGGCTTTCCGTCAACACGCCCTAACTCCAAGCTTTTTACCGAGGTTTATAGTTAAATCAAAAGAGGCTGCAGCGTAAGCAAACTCGTTGACTGCTCGCTAGATATCATGTTTAGTGTGAGCTAGTAAGGCGTAGAGAAGCTGTGTTATGACCATTTCCTTTGTTTTGGTACAGGACAGTAGACACCGAAGCATGAACACATGGTAATAATTCACCAGCAAAATAATAATAATAATAAGGCTTGTCTTAGAGTCCGAAAATTAATGAGGATTGCAGCTGTGACCTACATATCTTGCCACATCCAAGGCAAGCATAACCATTGTCCGCGGTGCTCGATTAAGATTTTCTTTTAGCATCTGCGTCTGTCCACGGCAGCAAATTTTCTTTTGGTCTCAAATGTGTATCCGCGGCCTTTGTATAGAGGGAATTCTTTAAGTCCGAAAGTTACGCTGGACAGAGCAGTATCCTGTATGGGAGACGAATCTCAGACGAACGCATGCCAAAGGCAGTCTTTTTTGGTGAGCTAAAAAGTGGGCGACGTAACACCGAGACGCTTAAAACACCAGCTTATGGCGCAAACTTGACTTAGCTGACATAGAAGAGAGCACATGGTTGCATGCAACCTCAGAACGAGACAGCTGGAGGTCAGCAGCAAAATAAACAACAAAGTAAAAGGTATCTACACCGCTCTACACAATTAAAATGTAAACAACTTATTAAGCACTTAAAACACAATAACTAATCATACATCGGCACATTTATTTCATTACTTTTATTTCATAGTTCTATAATAAATCAATCTACAGTAACATGGTGCGCAAATGTTTAATTAGGTCTATTGATTCTTTAAAACTTGTCCTTGTTTGCAAAGAAATATTTTAGTGTACTGCGGTAAGCCTAGTGACGTAAACAGCGTTTTTCCCGTTTACGTCATGGAAAATTTTCATTCATAAAACATTGTAGCCAAAATTAATTTTTCGATAATGAGGCATTTTCAAACCGATATAACGGTCGACCTCCTCGAGTTTTCCCGATGTGGCCAATGAGTTGAGAATTTTTTTCTCACTATTATGCACATACCTTGAAATTTTAAAGAAAATCGTTAGAGCCGTTTTCGAAATAAAATATATATATATATATATATACATATAAATATATATACATACATACATACATACATACAAGAATTGCTCGCTTAAGAGTATAGGATGTAGACAACACTATTCCCCCCACCCCTTTTTCCAAAAAAATTAAAAACAAAAAAAACATGTTTTAGTGAAGTTTCATTTTGTTAATTTGTGACAGATTTTCTTTTCTTTTTTATTACATTCTTAAAAAAATTAAAAAAGAAAAAACCTCACGGACCTCACTGTGGAAGCCTACAGCGCTCCTCTGGGCTTCAGCTTCTAAAGGGAGTTCGAACGAAAATGTTATCTAAAGAGTCGCCACCCGGGAATGTGGTAAACACTGCCTTACTATGTTTTATTTCAAGTCATTGTATGAGTGACTTGTACTTTGGATAATTTACTTTGTATTAAACTCAAGAAATATATTCAGCGCTGAGTTGCTTCATTTGTTGGATTAATTTATAGGCAACTTTGAATCGGTGTATGTCAGATGATTGTGGATACAATGCACATCTCTCCAAAATAGAATCGTGATAATTATCATGAAAGTTTACGAATCGTTGAAAAAGTTTCCACTGAGATTTATCTTCATTTAGCTTTTAAGATAATGTTAACAAGTGAACATATCCATGTCCAGACCATGTAACACTGTTGAGCTGTCAAAGTTATCGAGAAATTGTATATAGATCATGATCATTTACACTGTTCATTGTAATATACCTGCCGCAGCTCATCAATTATACATTCATTGTCACAAATACACAGAACGAGATCAGTTTTTAATGTTGACCACAAAGAACCAAAATGTCAGATGTCTAAAGGAACTTAAATCCGACATTGTTCATAGTGCATTGTTCATCGTTGTACTTGAGGGATAAAACAACAATGCGAATATGAAAGGAAACAATGGAATGGTGTAAAAAAAATTGATTTAAATCAAAGGGCTTTTTTGGAACAATGTCCAGTTCAGTCTCAACGGAATTTTTTTTTCTGTTAAAAAAATGGGGGGGGGGGGCGGCATTTTTAATTTTGCACACAGGCGGCCACAGACATCGTGGCAGCCCTGGTACCAAGGTATTTAAATGTTTGCACTATTTCAATAGTCTCTCCAGCGACAGAAACAATATCATGTTCCTTCTTTTCCTTACGAAAATCAAATCAATTATCATTTCTTGGTTGTTGTTTTTTTTACATTTAATAATAAAAAAATATCTTTACAGTATTTTTCAATGTGTTCTATTTCTCTGAAATACTCATTCACGTCTGAGTTCTCTGAGAACAGGGCAAGAAAAGCCGCATCATTAGCGAATTTTGTGAAGGAGCAGAAAGACTTTCGGATTGAAAATCATTGGTGTACAAAATGAACCACAATGGCGATGTCACAGCCCCCTGGGGCGCCCCTGTGTTCACTATGCGTGCATTTGATATAACGCGGTTTACCCTAACCCTCTGAGATCTCTGGGTCAAAAATTCATTAGCCCATAGTATTAAGTATGGACTAATCTTCAACGCTTTCATCTTTTCAATGAGTAAATGAAGTTGTATAGTGTTAAAAGCTGATGAGAAATCAATAAAGAACAATCTTAAATAAGTCCAGATGTTTGTAGACACAATTTAAAATATTTAGGATGGCATCGTCTACACCTTTACCCTTTTGGTAAGTGAATTGTAAAGGGTCTAACTTACTACAAAGATCATTCAGAAGGAACATTTTAACCAATTTTTCTAAACATTTAGACACAATGGAAGTAAGTGAAACAGGTCTATAGTCATTCATTTCCTTCGGTTTGGAAACCTTTGGCACAGGTACAATTATAGATGACTTCCACACCAGGTGGTATCTCATGGTTTAGTAATGAAATAGAAAAAATATCTTGGAAAGGTTCAGCTAGTTGTTCAGCACATTCTTTTAAGATTCGCCCTTTTATTCCATCAGGCCCACCAGCTTTCATTGGGTTGACGTTTTTGAAAATGTTACAAACTTGCTCTTAAGTAATCGCTAATTCTAGACAGTTTATAACATTGACATCCTCAAGGGCCTTGAGTCTTAGAAAATTAAAATCTTTCGTGTCGATGCGACAATAGAAATCCTAGTCCAAATACTTAATTGTATTATGTATTATAAGTGTATGATACGCCAAAGAACATCTTTTGTATTGTGTATGATACGCCAAAGAACATCTTTTGTATTGAATATGATAAGCCAAAGAACGTTTTTTGTATTGTATATGATAAGCCAAAGAACATCTTTTGTATTGTATATGATAAGCCAAAGAACATGTTTTGTATTGTATATGATAAGCCAAAAACATCTTTTGTATTGTATATGATAACCCCAAGAATATATCTTTTGTATTTTATATGACAAAGCAAAAAACATCATTTGTATTGTATATGATAAGCCCAAGAATATCTTTTGTATTTTATATGACAAAGCAAAGAACATCATTTGTATATAAAGTATTTATTTTGGGCAGCCTCTAGGCTAGCGTCGCGCCGCTGTGGCGTGGCAAGGTGCCCATTGGCCCGGGCTCAAGAATTTTTTGGTGGGCCCGTTTCTCCCCGAATAAGACAAAATGAGTGTGTCGTACAAGAAATTGAGTAATCTGAATGTATCCTTGGTTGACGATACAGTTTGGGATTGTGACTTCTACCTGTGTCTGTAAAGTTTGTGGCTAATCAGGCTACAAGGTATTTACGTTCCTGAAGCTTAAAATAAGAACGAAAGAGATTCGCCTATGTAGAGGATCACAAGAGAATGCAGACCATGTCTTTCAATGCTGTATATTCTATCAACAGGCCCGAACAAGACACTAGCCTATATCTCCCCTGCAGAACAAAAACTACACAGAGAGTTATTGAATGTGGAAACCCTCTGCGCAGTTCATCTCAGATATAAGGCTACTCGTCCTAACTGTGTATACAAATGGGAACAAAGAAAAAGAAATCACACTCATCATTAACCATCTTGAGAGTGAAGATTTGAGAGACTCATATCTTTCAAGAGCCCTGGACAAGTATCCTCACAATTGTGCTGAATGTAGGCGTATTATATCTTAACTTTTAAGACTCGAAATAACTTCTTTGTAAACAAAACTAAATAGAACTTTTATCATAATATAGACAAAATCAACTAGTGATGAAATTCATATACACTCTAGTAATAATATGAAATGTGTTTCAGTCTCACGTATTGGAGTCGTCTGTCCTACACTAGACAGCTGACGACAATATCGCCTATCTTGCATCAGTCAGAACCAACCACTAACTTCTTCGCACCGTCACCATAAAAACACACACACATTACATAACAAGCATTTGGTTTACAAGACCTAAACTTTGCAAAGTATGAACCAACAGAACAAAGACCTGTCTTGCAGTGTCCATGATAAGCCAAAGAATTACATTTATGAACTATATACATTTCATATAACATAGTACAAGGGGATGGTCGTGAGGAAAGCGCTCTGGACTGTCGTTTGATGCTCTCGATTCTTCTGGGTTCGAACCCCACCCCGTCATGAGGGAGAATTTGGTTAGTATGTAATATTCCTCAGACATAAAGGAACATTCGAAACATCTACAGCAGAACAAAAGATAGTTGTTGTAACTCAATTCTTAATGTTTTCACAATTTTGTAGTTGACAACGAGGAAGTCTGTGACTGCAGTTGTTTGCTCTTTCAAGCAACGAGACGTATTTTATTTACTTTGAATATTCAAGCCGTTCTCAACCTAATTTTTTACCCATTGGCAGGAATTTTAATAAACTAAGAAAGATAACTTATTTTTAGCAATTGCTATGGCATTGATACACAGAGTTCTTCCCCTTATAGACATACGAAAATATTTTTATTACAAAGTTTACATCAACTCAGTTGTCTGTCTGTCTGAACAAAAGTATGTATATTTTTTACCTGACAATACAAGAAGGATGGCTGCCTGGTCGTGCGGATTGTGCGCTGGACTGTCGTTCAGATTTATCGACGGTCGAGGGTTCAAACCCTGTCCGCTCCCATCCCCCGTCGTCCTGCGGGAGGTTTGGACTAGGAAGTAAACTATCTTCAACTCTGAAGGAATATCCGAAACATGTAAAACGTTTTACAAAACAATCAATAAAATGATTAACCGATTATTTAATTAACTATTGGTAATAAATTATTTTGTTTTATTTCTTGAATCAGAGAAAGATATTTTAATTGACTGAAGTGGTATAAGCTGAATTAGTCCCCTTTACAGGTCTTCGTCTGAGTCTTAGTGAACACACACCTAAAAATAGGACGAGGTTATAGAAACAATAAATAACTATACAATTTTCAATGTTTATAAGCTCTCCAATAATAGAGTGATTACCGTGATTACTTGAGAAAATCTGCGAAGGCTGAGCCATAAGTTTGAATTCATGTCAATCCCAATTTAAAAAAAAAAAAAAAAAAAATTTATGCTTTTTTCATTACTAATCTTGATGTATTACTCATTTAATTGCATAACTGATATGAACTAATTGATACAAAGTACGCATAATATAAGCTTTTTTGTTGTTTTTTTAAAGTATTTTTTGACGTTTTCCAAAGTTCAATAAAATGTTTCTACTCTATTGCGACGTTTCGTAGATTCGCTAATAGAATTTCAGTTTTAAAACGTTTATTGGCGTTTAGTTTTCTTCCATCCCGTCATAAGCAATATTACTCATTCCAGTATAAATAAAGAAATAATCTATGGCTTATATAGCGCTAATTTCATGATTATAGCATTCTCAGAGCGATATAGTCCAATGTTATTTGTGGACCAGTAGAGGGGGGGGGGTGTATCTGGGAGTAGGTTTTCCGTGCTGCCTTTAGGCAAACCTCTTTGTGATGGTACTGGTTTGACATCTCCATTATGAAGTGTTCATCGATAAACTTTTTTATAATGAGTTAGCTCCCACAAAACACGATTCACCATCCTTTCAGACCTCAGTAGTGGCCATGTTAATTGACACAGATACTATTAAATTTATGGCTGAGGTAAAGCGTTTGGCTTACGAACAGGGCTCGAGTCCTGCTGAAGACTCGGATTTTTTAAATTTCGGAATCATGTTGTGGTGGCTACATGACACCCCCGTTAACCGTGGGCCACAGAAACAGATGACCTTTACATAATCGGCCTTATAGATCGCCAGGTCTGGAAGGGGAAGTTTACTTTTTTTTTACTTTATATGAAAAAGAAAACAAAAGTACATTTGTTATCTTCGTAAAAATGTTTAGGACCATTGGGTTAGGGTTCAAATGTGTTCAAATGTCGTCAAATGTGTTCAAATGTCGTCAAATGTGTTCAAATGTCGTCAAATGTGTTCAAATGTCTAGTGTTATGTTCTGCAGACCAAAGTCTAAGTATGCAACATGTCACTGGTCGCAACTTGCCCGCTGACCGTAGTTCACATCACTAGTTTAAACATTAAGGCTCACATGTCGTGTCCCGCATTTCTTCTTTTAGTTTACTAAAAAATTAATAATTTAATTTTTGTTATCTGTAAAATTAAAACTGGAAATGAAAGATATTACCCGATATTAAGATGCAGGAGTAGAAGATAGCGCTAATATGAAAAGAAAAAGGAATAATTTAAATCCTAGGACTTTACTTTTTTATTTTGTAATTTTTTATTTTTCATTTTTCTCTATTATGCTGGAGCGTTCAGATGACTAGACCAATACATGAGATGAACTGCGCAGTGGTTTCCAAATCAGGGAGCTCTCCATATAGTTTTCTTTCTATTGGGGTGTTTGGGAGTCAGTGTCTTGTATGGGCCTCTTGGTAAAGAGAACAGTTCTGAAAGACATGCTCAGCATTCTCTGGTGATACTCCACATAGGCAGATTTCACTGGTTCTAACGTTGAGCTTCCAGTACATATGTTGTCTCATTCTGTTGTGTCCGGTCCTGAGTCGAAAGATTAGACGTTTATCTTGTCAGGATAGCTTATAATAGGCATCATCTTTCTTGTGATTTGGATGAGAGCTTGTCTATTTCTTATTTATTTTTATTTACTTTTAGTTTCTTCTGGATAGAGTGCAATGTTTATTTTGTAATTAATATCATGCAATTTTTATTTTTCAAGAGCAAGGTCTATAATTTGTTTTTCTTAAAATTTCTGAATATTACTCTGGAAGCGAGCAGGCTTACTGTATAGACTCTGATCTAATAACAGTAACAAGAAAAAAAATATTTAAAAAACAAAGCTTATATGTAGCGTAATTGTATCAATTAATTTTTTTTTAAAAACGTTTTACACATTTTTTACACATAATTAGACTTTTTAGCTTTTAAGTCATATATATATTTATATTTTACTTAATGTTTTAACAAAATTTTATTGTATAGTTTTTTTGTTTTTTTTTATAAATAATAACTGAATACACAAACTCTTGTGATTTCAAACAGTGAAAAGATTATCCATCTGAGGGAAGAAAGGGTATTAACTCTGGATTTTTCACCTCTTACATAAATATACACAGTTATCTCGTATCTTCCTGATGCAAGAAAATATTTTTTATTGATATATTTAGACTAGACTAGGGCTCTAGGGATGTCCAAAATCCGAACGCGGGCCGAATTCGGCTCGTGACTCATTGCTATTCGGGCCGCCAAATGTTGGTACAAAGTATAGAAAATCAAACACAAAAAAAGATGGGAAATACATCTTTTCCCACCTTAGGAGAGGGGTTGGGTAAAGAAAGGGGAGAGGGGGAGAGTTCTCTTTTTTTAAAAAAAATTGATCTCACTCTTTAGATTGCTATATATAAATTCCATTGTTATTTTTAATCGACTTGAGCAGAGAGTTTTAGTCCTTAGAAATTTAAACTTTCTTCATCTGGTAGCGTCCTCGCTTCTTGTGTGTGTGACATATCTGATACCGTTCAATTCCTGGTGTTGATTCACGATACAGAATAGTTGGCGGCATGTAGATAAGATAAGAAAAGATGATTTTTATTGATCTAATCAAATGGAAATTCAATTTGACAACAACGGACAACCTCAGAGTATGTATGTGAGTAGAACTGTAAAGGAACTGTTCAAAGAAGCTTCAACCTTCCTTAAATGAATAGAAGTCCTAGATCCTCGCGTTTCAAATTTATTTTATTTCTTTTTGGATCTTTTAAGAGATATGATCATATGGACCGTGACATGAGTGTCGGAAATTAAATTGGCCCGCTGGGTTCATAAGGTTAAGCATGAATGGACAGTTAATAATTAAATCTCATATAGATATACATTTAGACTGGAGCCCAAAAAATGTTTGAAGATTTAATAGAAATATATTTTTGTTATAAATCAAGTTCTGGAAAATATAACTAACAACCTTTTTTTTTTTTACATAGATGTAATTACTTATTTAGTTTCTTTATCTGTTCTATATCTATATGTTTGTTTGTTTGTAAAATGTTTTACATGTTTCGGATGTTCCTTCAGAGTTGAAGAAAATTACTTCCTAGTCCAAACCTCCCGCAGGACGACGGGGGATGGGAGCGGGCAGGGTTTGAACCCTCGACCATCGATAAATGTGAACGACAGTCCAGCGCGCAAACCGCACGACCAGGCAGCCATCCAATTCTAATTACTACCTGTTTTAAATATTGCCATTATGCTTATTTTAATTGTACTACTCAAACCTTGTAACCTCCTCCGGATATCGCTAACTCAGGCCACTTTGCTTCATGTGAGAGATCATTCTCAAAGCTCAAGTTCATCAAAAACTATCTCAGGAGCACAATGACGCAAGAAAGGCTGATAATGGTTTTAATGCCTCTGTGGCCATGCAGCTATACCCAATAATTGGAAAGGCTTCGGGAGTCAACCCTGAGGAAAATCAGGAGCTGGCGACCCTAAGGCAGTTTGCAGCACCCACTGCTACACTCTGGCAGAACCTACGACGCCGCTGACCCCAAACTGTATCGGCACTGCCGTTCCTTTGGATACATCAGCTGCGTGGAGAGGGGGGAACTGATGTGTGGGCGACATCGTTCCGACCACAGCTAATGTCCAGGCATTTATCTCTCCGAGATGATCCACAGTGGCTTCACGACTGAAGGAGGCCGTAGAGAGAATGTCAGTGAAGTCACAAATACTAGAAAGTATCGATGTAGAATAATGTAGATGATGTTATAGATGTCTTTGCTGCACAGAATGCACGACGTGAAGCGATATGAATTGAGATTTGTCACTTGTACACTATTTATCTAATAAACAACGGTATTATTCATTAAAAGAGTCTTAATGATTATTTTTGTTAAGTTTACTGATATACTGAACCAATTTGACTTTGGGCTTATATATTTTTTGCTTACATTATCTCATGTCATATGTCGAATGTCAAAATGCAAGGGGCCCCTAAAGAGGTCAATCCCCCCGGGCGCCCAAATCCCTAGATACGCCCCTGTAAACAGGGGTCAAATAATCCTTCAAGAATGTATACCAAGGCCAACTTTAAGGCTATCATATCAGTTCTTTACCACTTACACATGGCTCGATAATCTAGGGTATGATTCTCACATGCAGACCTTAATATGCGTAAATGTAACAAAATATCACTCAACGAAGGAGTATAAAATAAGTATTTATTTACAGTCAACAGCAAGTACACATATAATAATTGAATGCATAGGCCTAGTCATTAATAACTGAGATACTAAAATGTGCCCAACTGACATACTACAGGGCGCTTAGACGAGATTCATTGAACAAAATGATGATTTAGATTAAGTCTTCTAGCGTGGCTGCCGAAATTATTATTTTTAAATTAATATTTAACTTACTAAACAATTTTTTTTTTCAATACGCCTGTTTGTAACTTCGTATTGTTACTTCATTTGTTACAGGACAATAAGTGAAAGCTCTGAGCCAGAATACAAAAATTGTTAGCTCTATATAAGAAAGTCTGTACATGGTGTGTCTCACAGACTGAACTCTGAATAAATAAAAAGTAATTAGAACTTGTATATAATAGTAGGTATAAATTAATATATAATAACGGGGGCACGGTGGCTGAGTGGTTAAGCGCTTAGCTTCCGAACTTGAGGACCTGGGCTCGAATCTCAGTGAAGACTTCAAGTTTGAATTTCGGGATATTTGGGGCGCCCATGAGTCCACCCAACTATAGTGGGACCTGACTTTGGTTAGGGAAAGTAAAGGCGGTTTTTCGTTGTGCTGGCCACATGATACGCTGCTCGTTAAGCTTTGGTCAAAGAAACAGATGACTTTAACATCATCTGCCTTATAAATTGCAAGGTCTGAAAGTTGTAAAAAAAAAATGCTACACATCTTAAATATTCATGATAACAGGTAACGAAAAAATACAATCAACAACTACTTAGTCACAGTCTGCATTTGAAGGATATAGAGTAAGATGGTGGTACAAGTTATGGAGCCAATATCTGCACTTGAAAGTAGTAGCATTATAAATGTTTATTTTGGCCAAAAGCTTCTAAGCACTATTATGAATGGTGGTGTTCAGGATTTAAAAAAATCACTTGGTGGTGTTTAATTTCTGTTCGTTTATAGTGGAAATCTATTACGCGTATTTTTATTGATTTTCATCAATTCATTTGCAGTAAACATCAACCTTAGCAGAAGCCGAAGCATATAATAGATTGGACCTATTGTTGAGATCTAGGTTTAAATCTTAAGCTAGGCCTATGTAGATAATAGCATTAGGATAAACAACTATAGAAAGATTAAATTAACCCTCATCCCTGCCCAAAAAGTAAATAGACTGTCTGTGCTACTGATTTTAACAACCTGGTCAGATAGACGTACACATGTAGGCCTAGTGTACTGTAGTGTGTAGTCGATGAAGACAATACAAAATTATTATTTTTTTCCTTGCGCTTTATGCAATAGTGTTTATTGTATGTTGAGTGGTCGGACAAGAATAAAACACATTGGTCTAGTTAGTCAAGAATGTACGTAGGTCTACCTTCACACACCCTCCCTGCCCATAAGTAAATAGGCTGTGTATTAGACTGATTTTAACAACCTGGTCAGATAGTCGGACGCACTTAGACCTAGTGTACTTTAGTCCATGATGACAAAACCACCCTATGTTTTTTTCTATGTTGCGTGATCAGACAAGAAAATAACACATTGGCATGGTTCTAAATCTTATCTTCTTATTCTACAGACACTACTTCAAAAAAAGACGATAATTACGTCCTAAACTCTACTTTTGTCAAGAATATGTAAGTAGATCTCTCTTTACACTAAAATAGCCCTAGTTACACTTGTCAAATGTTTCTTAGATCTCAAGAAATTTCGCTTTTATATCTTTAGTTAAGATCTAAATGTGAAAATCTAGATCTATTTCTTTTATGAGTTTTTAAACTTTACCAGTGCTGTAAGATTTTACGTTATGTAATGGATGCCTGGTTCTGCGGTTTGCGAACTGGACTGTCGTTTGGATTTATCGATGGTCACGGGTTCAAACCCTGCCCACTCCAATTCCCAGTTGTCCTGTTGGAGGTTTGGACAAGTAAGTAAACTATCTTCAACTCTGAAGGAACATCCGAAGCATGTAAAACATTTTACAACAAATATTTTTATATAATAAAAAAAATGTACCCTTCTGTTCTAAAGGTTTTAATTAAATGCGAAACTACACACACAAGACACATATTTATTTGAACATCTTTTTTTCTTTTTTTTTTTTAAATTTTATTGTGCCTTTATAAAGAAACATCCTCATTATCTGACTTTATTATGGAGAAAGATTTTGACAATGTTGGATGATTAGCTAGGTCTAGATCAAACATACCCCCTCCCCCCTAAAAAAAAAAGGTTTTTATAATTTGTAAAGTTTTAATTAATTTTATTTAGTTTAACTGTCTTTTGAAATTAAGTGGAATAGATCTATTGATCTAGAATTTAAGAATCTACATATTTTTTTTGGCATCTCGTACAGCACAGCAGACAAACTCACAAAAGCAGTCATGTCGCTATAGGTTCTGCGTATACCGTTCACGCCATTCACGGTCTGCGTTTACCGTAGGCGTAGTCATAACACCACATGGGCACATATAATTCGCGAAACATTCAAATAAATATAGTAAACACTCATTCAATTAAATATAAAGCACTGCATTCATCTATATTCTTCGAAATCAGTGACCTTGTCATTAAGTAGGCTCTATATCTAGATCTACATTTCAGATCGAATCTAGTTTAGAAATCTAGATTCTTTATTGAGACTAGATTGTCACCAGTCTAGATGTTTATTAAAGCTTATTAATTAGGATAGGCCTACAAATACCATTAAGATTATTCTATACTAGTCGACAAACGCGTAACATACGCCGCTATTTTGCAGGGCCGTCCTAAGGGCACTGCAACCTATGCAACCACAGATAGCCCCGCACTGTCATAGGCCCCATGCTAATCCTAGCCTAGGTGTAAATTATTAAATTAAACCATTTTATAACTCATAACAGATTTCCTGCGGCTTCCTAATTAACCAGGAACTGCTTGAAATGTCCTGAAATTGCAAAATATACGAAAAAGTCCTGGAAATGTCCGGAAATTTTAAAAAATCTTTTGAAAACTCTTAAAAATCTCATGAATTATAGACAAATGTTATTTTGGGGTGTCATTCAATATGGAAAACGCCATTGCTACGTGAGATAAAAAAATGGCATTATACAATTCAAGTAAATGTGGATTCAGGTGAAAGAAGCTTCTCACGCCTCAAAATAATGAAGAATTACTTTAGGTCGATAATTCTTGAAGATAGATTTAAACATTTGGTAATTCTTGCTACTGAGCGTGATCTATATAGGAAACATAATTTTTATGATATAATGTAAAACTTCGCTACACGCAAAGCTCGTAAAGTAATTCTGAATGAATAAAATGCAAAGACGAATTTTTTGCTAATAGGAACTCTTAATTTTCACTTATTATCCGTATCCCTACCCAAACTTGGCCCCTCGAAATCCGTTTCGCATAGGGCCCCACAATGGTTAAGTCCGGCCCTGCTATTTAGTGACGGGTGAAAACTACTTGCTATCTCCTCCCCCCCTTTTTTTTTTTCACCGTTGAAGTTACGTGGCGTAACTCTAGTTGCTATCTAGTGACGGGTGAATACTACTTGTTCTCCTCCCTCTTTTTTTTTTTCTCCGCTAAAGTAACGTTGGGTAACTCTAGTCCGATTTTCAGAAATAAAAGAGTGATCTTTCCATGACTTCTTGGTGTCAGGAATGGTTGAGCCATGAAGAGAATTATATATATAGATAGTCCCTGTACAACACATTCATATTTTTCTATCAAACTCTCCCCATCCCTTCCCTCCCCCCATCCCCCTATCCTGTAATACTATCAATGGTTTTGTTAACACACAGACGAATAAAAAAGAATGCGACAATATGGAAAATATTATCACCCCAAACGCACTATTAGGGCTAGCTACCATTACAATTTACAATAAAGCTGATGGAAAGCAGTTCCTTACATGAATTCTTTTTCTCCTGACTGACGATACCAGCGTTGATTCCACCAGAATGTGGTAAATAATTACGGAGAGAAAGAGTTAAAGTTCAAACAATAGTTGATGTTGTTGTTTTTTAAAGTTAATATACAATTTAGATACAACGTTCAGAAGGGAGCTTTTTCAATTCTATTTCCCGGGCATGCCACCCTTGCCTCATAGTGGCGCCCGGGGTGGAAACTATCGTAGGAGGAAACGATTAGGCTAAAGGGTAGCAAAACAAGACTCCCGTGGGCGTGCCTAAGGGGGTGTGAGAGCATCCTCATTGCACTGTGCGGAGTTGTAAAAAAACTCCCAAAACCCTGTCATAATCCAGGCGCCGTTCCTCAAGAGGCCGTTACATAAAAGGCGTGTCCAGCACGGTTAGCCTGGTACAGAAAAGGAAAATGGCAGGGGTCCCGGTGCACGCGGTCTCTGGTTGCGAGTCTGACACCCGCCAGGCCATGAAAGGGAGCTATTGTTCACTTTTGCTGGATTAGAGTTCCAAGAGCCGAACTAGTGGTCCCTGTTCGTATCCTGGTGAGGACTGGGATTTTTTTTTTTTTATTTCCGGATCTTTATGGCGCCTCAATGAAACAGCATATTACACTCTCAACACACTAATGTTAAACTGATATCCAGTAAATTTTTTATGTAGCAAACTCCCCAAGTGCAGTCATACGTATTTATGTATTTCAGAGTATCAGTATCAGTATCAAATTCCGTAATTAAACGTGTCATAAACTCATAACGTGAGGGGAACAAGTCACTTCTCCATTATCAGCTTTCTGTCGCTATAAATATAGTTTTGCGTTGGCAGCGTTCACCTTATCTTGAACGTGAGGCAACGATAACTTGCGACAAGTTAATTTTTAAACCAATCCATTGATATAGAAAGCCTTTTCCAGCCCTGCAAACAATTTTAGAACTAGAGTATAGTATATTTGTATATTTAAAAATTACATTCAATTTGAAGTCTACTTTCAAATATTTGATTTAGAATTGGTCTTTTAGCCAACGAACAGCGTTATGAAAAAAAACATGGGCATGATTACTTTACATACTTGAGCTGGCATCTTGCGAGTCGACAAGGAGTTTCTGTGTGTGCGATAATGTGTGGGTAGGACCTTTGGGGCAACATTTTTAATTCTTGCAACGCGTCCTTGATTAATTCCGACCATATTTTTTTTGGCTCAATCTATTCTCTTTCGCACATGCATCCATAACACTAAACATATCTTCTGCTGATGTGGGACTTGATAAATGCTGGAAAAATAAAAATTCGTCACGAATTTCATGATTTTTTATATATTTTTTTTCTTCGCATCTTGCAAACGCTATAAATATGAGAAATTCGCAATTTCAATGGACTCATCGACTTGCAACGGCTTTGAGAGATATCAGATAAAGATTTATCTATGTACTGATTATAGTTTGTCTTTAAATGGCAATTTTAGTTGAATAATTTTTATGCTGTTGTTTTATTAAAAAAAATGTAATCGGTACTAGATAACCTATTTAGTTTTTTTTATTGATTTTGCAAAATTAATTTAATTAGTAGTGTCCCTTGAATCGCACTGTGTAGGGAATTATGTGCACTTTTTTTTTAAAATTATTATTTTAATTACAGCTAGAAAAAGGATGCAAATCTGGACATGTGCTTCACTGGCTCGTGGTTCATACCGAATGGCCACACAAGTAAGTAGTTCCTAATGAATTAGATTAATTAAAATTGTAAAAAACAAAAAAACAAAAAAACAAAAAAAAAAAACTGAACAGTACAATTAGAGTTTGTGTAAATTCTATAAGCGATGGGCGGCCCCCACCCCGAATGGGCAGGTTTCACTATTTTCAGCACGACTATAAGAAGTTACGAAGTAATAAACTATCAATAAGCCCAATGTTATATTCTCCATACAAATTAGTCGTGTGCGGGGCAAAAGTGTTGCTGACACAGTTGTGTTTTGTTGTTGTTTTACTGGCTCGTCGACGTTCTATTATTATTGTTATTATCTATGTATATAATTCTCTGCGTCGCCCAACCATGCGGGACACCACAGCATAACACAGCATAGCATAGCACAGCATAACATGGCATAGCATGGCAAAATAGTTATAAAAAATTTTTTGGAAGAAAATCGCATAGGCTATTTTTTTCAATCATGTTAAAGTGTTATTAATTTTATTGTACCTAGCAATTTTGAAAAAGCTAGTGCACACACACACACACACAGACGCTTATATCTATTATGCATATACATTTATATATATATATATATATATATATATATATATATATATATATATTAGGGCATGTTTTCCAGCCTGAATTACTTCTGCAGGAATGCCATCTTTTCCGGGTGTTTTCCCATGTGCAAGCATGTCAATGGCAATGCTCAGCTCCTTTACTGAGGGCGTTTCGTCTAATTCCGTCAAAACTGGAAGTGATGGGAAGTTGGAAACAGCATTTTGGTGAGATGGCAAAACTCTCCAAGCGCGTCTGGGAAAATGGTAAATTGACCACAGCGACCAAAATCCTAGTCTACAACGCCTGTGTTGTGAGCACTCTCCTTTATGGCAGTGAGAGCTGGTCAACATACATGTACCAAGAGCACAGATTGAATAGTTTCCATTTGCGCTGCCTGAGACGCATAATGGGCATCTCTTGGAGGGACCATGTCTCCAATCAGGAAGTTTTAAGATTGGCCAATATGAACAGCATGTATGCTCTCCTGACACAAAGAAGATTACGCTGGCTCGGACATGTCACCCGCATGCCAGATGGCAGAATCCCGAAAGATATCTTATATGCTGAGCTTGTGGAAGGAGTCAGACCCAAGGGCCGCCCAAGACTAACATATAGAGATGTCTGCAAGCGAGACATGAGAGCCTCAGGCATCAGCGAAAGTATGTGGGAAAACATAGCCAAAGACCGGAGTGCATGTAGACAGACTGTGCGTGCTGGGACAACCCTTGCTGAGAACAAAAGAATTGAAGCGGCTTTAATCAAGAGGGATAAAAAGAAAGCTGCCCTGTCTGCTAGCCCTAAATCAGAGGCATACACATGTGCGAATTGTGGCAAAGTCTGCCGTTCTAGAATTGGCTTGATTAGCCACACCAGATTCTGCCCCGTCTCAAGATTAAGCCAAAACCAGTGACTCATTTGGGCGCATCCATTGCCTTTCGAGACAAAAGGAGCCATATATATATATATATATATATATATATATATATATATATATATATATATATATATATATATATATATATATATATATATATATATACATATATATATATTCATTTCTTTCTTTCTTTATTTATTTATATTCCCATGGCTACACAGCCCCAGCGGCGACCTACAAATTTTACCAAACCTAGCGCATGAATAATTTTTTTTTTTTGCCGTCTACTACTGTCCCCGGCAGCGGATTTTCTATTGATTTCAAATGCAGGTGGGAATTAGGATAATAAGTGAAAATTAAGATTTTGTATAAGAAAAAATTCGACTTTGACTTGTATTCCTTCTTTACTAAGTACAAAATTGCGAACAAATTTACTTTACTTTACGAACCTTGCAACATATGGCATATTTATATGCTAGTGACTATAAAAGTAAATAACGTATTGTAACTTCTGATTAAGGTGAAAATTCGCCCGATTATTACATGAAAGCTGACAATGCCTTTTTTCTTTTATCGCGCCTAGGATTGGCGTTTTCCGCAGTGAATGACACCCAAAGAATGACAATTTTTCTATTTTTCATGAGATTTTTATGAGTTTTCAGGAGATTTTAATAAATTCAGGAGGCTTCCAGGAATTTTTCGTATATAGCCTTTTTTTTTTGCAATTTAATAACTACACCTAAAATTAGCGCGGGGCCTAAGAAAGTGCGGGGCCCACTGCGACCGCATAGGTTGCAGTGGCCTAAGACCGGCCCTGTCTGAGGGACATATGGGATGATCAGTTCTCTAAGGTTCAAGGTCATTTCTTTGTTGTAGATAGACTAATGACAAAGTGTGGCCACCTTGTAGTCGAGTCTCGCTTTCACATGACATAAAGAAACATCTACAGACGACGGAAGTATTCTCCGTCTACCAAAATTTCAAATTTTTGAGGGAAATCTTCGCTCAAGGGGATAAAGAAAATAATTTCTCTTTACGAATCAAAACAGTTTTTTATTTCTCACGTATAAATCATGAAACTAATGATCACATAGTCTAATTTAGATTTCAATTATAGATTCACAAAAGTAAACTTAAATTTTGTTTACCCCAATATAATAGATTTAAGTTCTTGTTGCGGAAATAACATTAAAAATTCAATTTTCGTGTCTAAATAACTCCATTCGCATGTTCACTATCTTGTGTAGAATCTCGCGTCTTTGAGAAGTAAATGTTTAAACAAGGTTACAAAGATAGTTTGTGTGGAAACACAAACTCAAAATCGGTCCCCGAAGTGGTCCACCCAGGCAGGTAAAAAGGCAAGTTTCAACATTTTCAGAAAGAATATCACAATGAAATTCTATCAAAGGCAAATGACAGAAAGGAATGGAGAAAGAAGGTTGACAGATCTTGTGTGGCGCCCCATAGGTCCAACAGACCAAGGGATAATTGAAGATGAAGGTGAAGTTAAACGTGAACCTGGCCTAACTGATTTTGTATAATAATTATCTAATAATTATCTTTGATTCCAAGCCTCGACAATTTACCTGAATAAAAAAAGAATAAAAAAAAATAAATAAACGCGATAATAGGAAACACTACTTATTAATGGACCTCATTCACCAATCCTAAACAAACAATATTTAGTCACGTGATCATATTGATAAAACAACGAAAAAACTGTCACGTGACAGCCACTGTGCATTAAAATTAGATTACAATTTGTATAGAAGAGATTCAGAACCATGTGGCAAAATGTTGTTGTTTTAAATAATGTTCCACTTATATGCATACTAAATAGATTTTTTTCTTTAAAAATTATAAAAGTATCATAAATGTAGTAGTTAGTATGATAGAACTTTATTAACTAGGCAATGCAATTGTTAAAAGTCTAAAACCGTTTGCATAAATGTGTTCAAAATATGATATTCCCCCTCCCCTTTACTATTAGTCTCCCGTGTGTTTTACAACTAATAGTGATTAGTTGTAAAAATGGTGTATTTTTATGAGAAACTGCTTGCATAGTTGATTTAAAAAATTAAATTTTTCGCCGTTGCATCAGAACTTTGAAAGGTCTAAAATTTCATGATGTCGGTTTTTCAATATCTTTTCTAGTTTACGAGATCTAAACAGGACGGACGGACGGACGTACTGACAACACAAAACTAATAGCGTCTATTCTCCTTTTAAGGGCCGCCAAAATGCTTCTTCTTTACACTTTTCTAGAGACTTTCTAATGTAACAACGTGACAATGGAATATTGAATGCAGGAATTTTTTAGGACGCCCCTGGCTGTCTGTTGTGACGACAATGAAATTTTATCTTGCATCATTCACAATCAATCGCTAATTTCTTGCCACAATCACCATAGAAACATACAAACACACACGCCTTAACAACACTGTTTATTGATGTAAATATTGGCACCATAACACTCTAAGTAACTGTAAAGTAAAGAAATAGATGACAGTATCTGACCAATGAAAACTTAATTTACTATCCGAAACGTAGTGGATGACGTCAATGGAAGGATGAAACCCGGTTAACCGGATCATCTAAATCATCATCATCATCATCATCACTCCTTTGAGTTCTTCATGGAATATAGGGCCTCGACAAAAAAAAACGCCACTCTCCATGGTCTCTCGCTAGTTTTTTTATGGTTTCCCAGCTCTTCCCGGTCTTCTCTGCTGTTTCAAGTACATTGCGTCGCCATGTTCTTTTTGGTCTTCTTCTGCGTCTTGTTCCCTGGGGGTTCCGCTCTAAGGCCTGCCTAGCTCTGTTGCTGGTATCTTTTCTAAGGGTGTGACCAATCCTTCTCCACTTTCTCTCTAAGATCAGCACTTCTATATTTTTCTGTCCATCTTTTCTGATCATCCAAATAGCAGTAATAAAAGCATGTAACAAGGCCAAGCAGTTGTTCTGCAATGATCGGCTCTAGTTTTAAATATCAACCTAAATATTACCAATTAAATTCAAGGTATTACTTTAGATTTGATAATTTCGGCACATTTTTTTTTTCTTTGAAGTATAGGTACCAAGTGTTAGTAATGCTGTTATTAGGCTGTACAGTGCTGGTACATTACAGCTATGACGTGAGGTACTTACTATCACTGCGCCTAGAGAAAGAATATGAAGGAGACACACTGAATGATATTCTCAGAGCTAGTCAGCTTACCATAGCCCCAAACACAACCAGGTAAATGTGAGGAACGCGATTCATTATACCATTAGCCATCGGCGTGGCACCGTGGATGAGTGGTTAAGAGCTTGGCTTCCGAACCTGGGGTCCTGAGTTCAAATCTCGGTGAAGACTGGCATTTTGAATTTCGGGTTTTTTAGGGCACTCAACTCTATTGGGTACCTGACTTATGTCGGGGAAAGTAAAGGTGGTTGGGAGTTTTGCAGGCTACATGACATCTTGCTCGTTAACTGTTGGCCATAGAAACAGATGACCTTTACATCATCTGCCCAGTAGATCGCAAGGTCTGAAAGGGGAATTGACTGATTTTTTTTCTTTGCTTTGATTTTGTTTATTTTAGTTGAGATTTTAATCTTAAACTATCACTTCTCTTGCGCAGTCAGGAGGAATTTTAAGTTTAAATTCCTCTCCAAAAGGGGTTTGACATTAAAACTCCCCTCTTCCATAATCCACAAAATAATGAAAACAACAGTCACCAAATTCCATGGGGGATTTTGAGTTTACACCCATATCACATTTTTTTTTTTACGATAAAACCTCCTATTCAATATTATTCCGAAGCAAACTACAGTCACCAAATTTTATGAACGTAGCTGAAGAGTCTTTGAGTTTGTTTTAAAAAAACAACAAAAGCTCCAGAGATTTTAGAACCCCCAACAGATCTTTTTATCGAAAAAGAATTCATTTTTTTGATACGTAATATACATTCAGCAAATTCCTTAAGCGTAGCCAAGGTGGGGGGGGGGGTATAGATTTCTACCAATCGCTGGGCTCCATTAATAAAGTGCAGTAAATAGTAGATTTGTTTTTTGAACTAAATTTGTTTAATTGCAGTATAATGCACTGTAGATACCTCAGAATATGCAATTGTTTTTGTTTTAAATACCGAAAAAGTGCATAACGCCTGAGCTCCCCCCCACCCCCGGACTTTGTAGGAGCTCACAGCGCTCCCCGGACTTGGTGTCTGGAAAGGGCGGGGTGTCTGCAGTCTTTATACTAACTCCATTAAGAACCTATTCTAGACTACACTAAACATATTCCAAAAGAATGAAGTGTTGTAATGTAATAAAGATTAATAACGTATACACAATAACACACACACACACAAACCCCCTTCCCCAAAATTGGAAAATAATCCTGGCTACGCCCATGCCAGTATCCTTTATTCTATTTACGTGATTGTAACTTGTATAAAGATCGTGTTAGAAATGTGTGTTCGTATGTGTAAAAGTGTATATATTTTGTTAACACGTTTTGTGTAAGCTCTCAATGTGTGTGTGTGTGTGTGTGTGTTTGTTGTTTGTTTATGAGGGCACGTAACTTCAAAATAATTCTAATATTTAATTTCTCCATCACAGCTGACAAAACGTATCTGCTGCTGGGAGAATCCAAAGTTAGAATAGCTGTCACGGAATCGAAAATATTATTCTTTTAAAATTCGACCAAATGAACCTAGCAGAAGACCCAAACGCCTCTTATTGGCGCCACTACCCCAACCCCACACACAAGCCACCTTCCTCAAAAGTATATAATAACCCTGGCTACGCCCATGCAGGTAGCCTTTATTCTATTTACATGATTGTAACTCGAATAAGATGGTGTTAGAAATGTGTGTTTGTATGTGTAAAAGTGTATATATTTTGTTAACACATTTTGTGTAAGCTCTCAATGTGTGTGTTTGTGTTTGTATGTATGCCTATGAAGGGGCGTAACTCCAAAATGATTATAACATTTAATTTCTCCATCACAACTGACAAAACTTATCTGCTTCTGGGAGAATCCAAAGTTAGAATTGCTGTCACGGAATCGAAAATATTATTCTTTTAAAATTTTACCAAATGAATCTAGCAGAAGAGGCGTACTGAGCAAAGCGCCTCTTATTGGCGCCTCCACCCCAACCCCATTTTCCAAGAACATCACATAGAGATAAGGGCTGCGTGTGGCGCCCTCCCCCACCTTTAATTGTGGCGCCCTGGGCGTCGTGTCCATAGATTATTTTACGACTCTGCGTAGTAATTTGAAATCATTAAATACATTACAGACTTGTAATTATAGCTTGGTTTTCCGTTTTGTTTTTGTTTTGTATTACTTAAAATCTATTTGGAATCCAAATGTATGTGTCGTATGTTAATAAAAAATAAGGAGGTAAATTACTGTTTTTGTTGCTGTTGTTGTTGTTGTTAAAATAGGGATTTGTAAGTAATTTGAATGTAGGAGGCGCGGTGGATGAGTGGTAAAGCGATTGGCTTCCAAACCGAGGTCCCGAGTTCCAAACCTGATGAAGACTAGGATTTTTAGTTTCGCGATCCTTAGGACGCCTCTGAGCTCTAATGAGTCTCTGACACTAGTTTCAGGAAAAGTAAAGGCGGTTGGTCGTTGTGCTGGCCACATGACACTCTCGTTAACCGTGGGCTATGAAAACAGATGACCTTTACACAATCTTCCCCAAAGATCGCAAGGTCTGAAAGGGAGACTTTTGATTTTTACTTATTAGTAATTAATTAATTTTGTTTTACAAATACAAACACGGAGATAAATTCGTGCAGTATTAAAAAAAACGACCGTGATTGTGCCGTTCTTTCCCTTATATAAACTTTAAAAAAAAAATCAAAAATATTGTTTGTGTTTTATGTTTGTTTACTTATATTTTCAGTCCCCTATTGTCAGCCCCAGGCGAGGAAGTGCTGACTCCATCTGGGCCAATGTTTCAACGCATCAACCAGAACGACGCCTGGGTTTACTCCGCCTTCTTTGACACATACAAAGACAAGAATCTGATCCGTGTTTTTGGAATGCAACCTCACGCTTTACAGAATTCAGTCTTTTGTCACCTGGGTTTTAAGCACGAGAATTACACGATGGAAGGGAAGAGGACGCTGTTACAAGATAATCATGGCTACAGGTTTTGAGAATATGTCAGCTAGATGTTTTAGTTAAAAATTAAATGTCACTGTATGATTCTGTTTGGCACTAAAGTCTAATTTAAAGGTTACCAACTTTCCCTTTCAATTCTTTAGGACAGGCTTCAATAGGAATCGTTCTTCTATACAGCAGAATCAAGGGGCGGGGGGAGGGGGGGGGCGAGTAGGACAACTTATCCAGTCACCGCGCTAGGGGGACCCGCGATAAAGAGAATCTTTTATCACCTTAAGCCGATCGCACAAATATTCGTGGCCCTGATAAGAAAAACAACCTCCCAGGGCCCGGATTAGTGCTATGGCCGTTTCTGGTAGTATGCCGTCCCTCAAGGGGGCTGTGACAGAAATGGCGAGTCCCGCACGGTTAGTCAGGTAGATCAAAGGAAAATGACGGGAGCCCCGGTGTCTTTAGTCCGCGAGTCCGGAGTGTCCGTACCACCGGAAGTGAACGCAAATATAAACTTCGAGCTTAACCCCCGAGTCTCACCCCCCGTCAGACAGAGGTGTGTATGCGAGGTGTGTACATTGTTCATTCAGGCTGGTAGAAGGGAGCTCTTGTTCACTTTTGCTGGCCTTAGGGTTCCAAGTGCTTTTGCGCAGCTCTACATGACAATTTCTAATGCTAGTATGCTGCATAAAGTATATTTGTCATCTTCGTCTAGATCAGTGGTTCTCAAAATGTTTTTGACTCGTATACCTCTTGCCACTTTTTAAAATATTTTTTTCTATAGTTTTCAGTAGACCCCCTGCTTTGCTAATTAGGGCATTTTTTGAAGATTCATTAACCTTAATTTTTTCCCACTGATTTCTATGTCATATTTATTAATGTAATAAAATTCTAATTAAAACGAAGAAAAAATAAAATGTAATATGTAGTACATGAATTGACCAAACAAATTACAATATCACCTATTAATTTTGGTTACTTTGATAATAAAATTTCAAAATTGGGATTCAATTTAGAAAAGTTTGAAATAAAAACTTCTCGTTTAGTGATTTCCATTTTTGTTTTTTATTAGAAGATTGGCAAACTTTGCTGAGACCTTTTTATTATTTCATAATACCTTAAAAGTATCAGGTATAATCTTTCTAATGTAGAAGAGATATCGTTTTCTTAATTGTACTTAAAGCTCTTCTTTAGTATTTATTCCAAGCAGTTTTTCCATGTTATACCTGTCTTTTATGCATTGTCATGATATGGATTGGTTATACATAGACGTATTACCAAATTCAAAATATCCTCAACACAGTTGAAAATTGGAATTGATGGCATTTCAATGTTTAGCATAATTCAGAACACCATCTTCCTGACAGAGTGGCTGTTTTTCTTTTTCTAAAACTGTCAGGTAGAGTTGAGACTTCGGCTCTTGGAACTCTAGGCCAGCAAAAGTGAACAAGAGCTCCCTCTCACCGGCCTGTATGAAAACAGTGTACACTGTTTTGTCTGGTGGGTGGGTCAGACTCGCGGCAAGAGGCCGCGTATAGATTTACTAAGACCCCGACCATTTTTCTTTTCTATACCAGTCTAACCGTGCTGGACACGCCATTTATTATGTAACGGCCCCTTGAGAAACAGCGTCTGGAATGTGATAAGGTTGTGGGAGCTTTTTTACAACTCCGCGCAGTGCAATGAGGATGCTCTAGCACCCCCTTAGGCACCCCCACGGGAGTCTTGTTTTGCTACCCTTTAGCCTAATCGTTTCCTCCTACGATCGTTTCCACCCGGGCGCCACTATGAGGCAGGGTAGCATGCACGGGTGTGGCTGTTTTAAATTTTGAAAAAGTTGCCCTCAAATTTATGTTATCACATTTTAGTTAAATAGACTATTATTCCAGTTCTGAAATAATGTTAAAAAGAGAAAAACAATAATGTCAAACTTCAGCATTTCGACAACCATTGTACTTCAGTATGATGGAGCAATTAATAAAGGCACTCTGCAAAGAACAGTTCTATATGGATTTCTTGATACATAATAAAACGAAATATTTCAATAATAATGCGTTAATGATGATTTTAATGAGAGAGATTGCAAGACGCTAGCAAATCTCTTCTATTTATGATCTAAAAATAAATATTTTATCCACTGTGGGTCTACTCTGAACTTTATCTTCGAGTGTTCGAAATTATTTTAAATCTTTATCTTTTTTTTAAAATCATTTTTAAATTCTCACCCCTCCCTCTATCCAAGCTACGCCTCTGTTTCCAAGGACTTTTAAAACTAATATGTTTATTAATTACTTCAAAACAATAACTATAATTTGATTGATGCTGATACTCAAAAGAAATGTCTTTATTTAACAATGTCTCAAATTTTGCAGGCTTCGGGTTGTGAGCTATGAATGTGATTTGATAGACGACAGACGTCCAGATCTTGTCTCTATAACTTGGAATACAAGTGATTCACCCACCAATAGCCTTAGAGTTCTATATCCATCGTCACTAAAGAGAAACTTCACAGTCTGTTATGCTATTTTATACAACTTTACTAATTACAAACAAATTATACAGAGTGTCGAGTTTGATCGAATACTTGGAGCTGAGCACTTCTTTGTGTACAACATGAGCATTTCAAATACCACAGACGCTCTGTTGAGACATTATCAGAGACGAGGCTTGCTGACAGTCATGCAATGGCCGCTTCCCATCTCAGAAATACACTATCAAGGTCAGGTATTAGCTATCAACGACTGCGTCTATCGCAATAAGGGTGTCTCTAAATACGTAGCTATTCATGATACTGATGAGATTATCATCCCAAACAATCATGACAACTGGGGAGATCTGATAGATCAGGTCAACAAAGATTACGACCAGCAGAAACAAAGCCCACAGAGTCACGACAAGCTAGGGACTTATATAGTGGAGAGCACGTTCTTCCAGGATAGACCGAACGCCTCGGTCTGGTCAGCAATCAAACAAAATTATTCGATCTCTGACCAAGTGGAGCGGTTGTTTGAGAACTATTCACTCACTGTGTTTACAGATCTTGTACGTTTACAAAATGCATTCGTAGGTGGTAGACAAAAGTCAATAGTCAGACCCGAGATGGTCTTGTTTCCTGATGTCCATACCACCATCACACATCGACCATCGGCCACTGATGTTACGGTGCGTCAAAGTTTGGCTTTAGTCCACCACCAAAGGAAGTATTCGTCGTCATCGCCCACCGATATAGTAGAAGCGACATCCTTAAGATTTAAAGACAAAATGTTACCGCTAGTTAATGAAACATATTTCATGTTTTTCACGTGATCTGTTCTGTGTGTCAAATTTTGTTTATAACATGCAAATATTTTATTATAGCAATGTCTTAGATTTCAAAAATTAAGTATGCATTGCAGTGTTTCACATGACTTGGCAGTAGGTTAACCCTAATTTTGTAGGAATAACCCTCTTTTTTTCTTGTCTACTCAAGGATGGTTCGATATAACATAGGATTTGTAAAACACTGTAAGGATTCCATCATGCTCTTGATAGTTTAGTAATCTGCGTAGATACTTATTGATAAGAGAATGCTTAGTTATAATTCTTTTAAAAATAGCTTTATGCATTGTTTCTTAAGCAGGAAGAAAATATTGACAGACAAGTCCATTTTGTAGATATATAGATAGGTAAAGATCATTGTGATGAACTTATATTTTTGTAAGCTTTGAAATTATCAATAGGCGAAAATTGGCTTTGCAAAAGCTTAGCCATGTTCGGACCAAAAAAAAAATCTAGCGAAAAGAATATTCTTAGTATTTCAAGTCGTACACGGCTGGGATAACAAGAGCTATTTATTGTCAACTTACAATATGACCAAACCCAGAGTATCCCTCAGAAGCATTGCTTAATCTTTCTACCGATTTGACGTGTGTTAATAGCAAACATCTATCCTTGAGAAACTTATTCATGTGTAAGAACAGCATGGTATAAACATTCTTTTAAACCACCAAGTGCAATGCCCTCACTTCCACCAATCCCTTAGTCTTTTGAACCATTGGGGCACCACACAAGATTGTCGACCGTCTTTCTACATTCCACTCTGTCTTTTGCTTTGGATAGAATCTCTTTCAATGGTAGGCCCGTCCATTTTTTTTATGTTGTCTTCCCATCGCTTTCTTTGTCTGTCTCTTCTTCTTTTTCCTGGTACTGTTCCTTGAAGGAAGGTCTTTGCGAGCCCCCCAAAACCTTATAACATAGTCATAGAGTTTTAATTTGCGTTTTTATTTTTGCACAGTAGTTAGTAGGTCAAAGTCAGGGCCTTTCGCTTCGTTTTTTTGATGAGGCCATTAAATGTGATACCTAGGATCTTTCTGTTGCACCTCAACTCCATGGCTAGGATCCTCCTATCTAGTTTTGCAGTCAAACATATCAAAATGTGGCCGTGACCAGGGAGCACATCAGTCTGATTTTGGTGTGGAGAGCTATGCCTTTGTCTTTCCATATTGTTCTGAGTTTTGCTGTTGTGAACTGTGCAATACGGGCCTGTAGTTCAGTTAATTTAGTTTAAGCTAATTGTATCTATATATATATATATATATATATAGTTCTCTTCGTCGCTCAAGAGTTTGGACGAGAAGAAGAAGTAAAGGAAAGATCACTTTTTTATTTCTGCGAAGTCACCCCACGAAAAAACAAGAGGGGGGGGGGAGAACAAATATTCACCGGTCACTACGGATGGCTGCCTGGTCGTGCGGTTTGCGCGCTGGACTGTCGTTTGGATTTATCAAACCCTGCTAGCTCCCATCCTCCTTCGTCCTGCCTGAGTTTTGGACTAGGAAGTAAACATTCGTCAACTCTGAAGGAACATCCAAAACATGTAAAACATTTTATTAACAAACATTTTACAAACACTAAATAGCAGTGCCGGACTTAATCATTGTGACCAAGAAGTCATGGAAAGAGAACAATTAATCTACTACGTATATTTACAGATCACTAAATAGCAGGGCGAACTTAACCATTGTGTGGCCCTATGCAAAACGGATTTCGCGGGGTCAAGTTTGGGAAGGGAAGCGGATAATAAGTAAAATTTAAGAGTTTGTATTAGAAAATAAATTCGTCTATGCATTTTATTCATTCTTTACTAAGTACAGAATTACTTTACGAGCCTTGCATGTAGCAAAGTCATACAATATATCATAATAATTTTGTTTCCTTCATAGATCACGCTCACTATCAATAATTACCTAATGTTTCAATCTATCTTTGAGAATTGTTGACCTCAAGTAATTCATTGATTTGAGGCGCGAGAAGCTTCTTTCACCAGATCACACCATTACGGCTAATGCATAATGTCGTTTTTATTTATCGCGCGTAGGATTGGCGTTTCTCATATTTAATGACACCAGAAAATAACAATTTTTGACTTTATATTTCCGTATATTTTAAGAACTTTTTCGTATATTTTGTAATTTTGGGAAATTTCCAGGAGCTCCTGGTAAATCGACAGGAGGGCGCGGGAAATCTGTTTTAAGCTATAATATGGTTTAATTAAATAATAATTTATACACCTAGAATTAGCGCGGGTCCTATGAAAGTGCGGGCCCAATGACGTCGCATAGGTTGCAGTGGCCTAAATAGCGGCGTATGCTACGTCGTCGGTTGACTAGTATTTAATTTAGTTCTACATTAGACATTTACTATCGGGTCGCCATGTTGAGGTCGTTAGATCGTAATACGAAATCTCACTGACATGTGTATTTAATATATATATATATATATATATATATATATATATATATATGTTTAATAATATATGTCGCCTATGTAAATATTTATTTATTTGTAAACTGGCTTTACGGAAAGACAAGTTTAGGCGCCGACTTGCTTTAACTGAAATCTAAGAAAGCCCTTTGCAGCAGTCGACTTCCGAACCAGACAGTTGGAGGCTTATTACAAAGGCCGCGGGATACACTATTGAGAATTTAGACCAAAAGAAAGTCTCATTACAGATGTAGTCGGCGAACCCTAACTCTAACATTAATCGACCACCGCCGGACAACGGTTATGTCTACGCTGGGTTTGGCGAAATATGTAGGTCACAACTGGGTCTGCGTAGCCACGTGAACTACTGTACTCTTTATTGATCTTCAGACTCGAAGACAAAATCCTTATTATTTTTAAAATTTGTTCAAACGTGACCTCAAATCAGTGGACATCGATGTTAATTACTGGGAAGTCTTTGCTAAAGAACGCACAATGTGAAAGGAGAGGGTGGCAAAGAAAGTTATTGGTAGCAATAAAAAGAAAACAAAAACAACTTAACCACTTAAAGAAAAGTGAGCCGAAAGAGAAATGTCTGGCTCCTCTATCACCAAAGCAAATGACATCTTTATTTTCGTAAATCTCTCTCCAGAACAGGACTCGACAGTCACATGTTCTTAGAGGACACGCCGTCTTTTCCGCCACTCAAGAAGGCAAACTATGTTAGAGTTGTCATTATATAGATATATGAATAATTTTATCTACGCGTATATTAATAATAATAATAATAATAATAATCATCTTTATTGTCCGTATGGAATTTGTCTTACAATTTGTGCATTACACTAAACAGAAAACATTATAACTATAAGAAAGTGTACATTCACACCAGACTCACTCATAATTTACATGTGACAAAGTTTATACCAGATTGTTCCTATTTAATGATTTGATTGCCAGGGGAAAAAAAGAGTGTTTGTGTCTGTTTGTCTTTGCTATCGGTGTCTTGTATCTCTTTTGTGATGGTAAAATCGTAATCTTTGCTGCCCCTTTTTGCTGATATAATCAGTATTTGGAGTAAAATTTAGTTTATTTTCTAGGATAGTACCAAGCAGGGCCGCCGCTACCTATTGTGCAATGTGTGCATTGCAAGCAGGCGGTCGACTTTAGGGGGCGGCCAAATCATTATTCCAAGGTTTCTTTAAAGAAAATTTTGTTTAAAAAATACTTAAATATTTTATACCAATTCCAATTATTCCATTACCATTTGAAACTATAAACGACATTCGTACATAAGAAACTCTTTTGGAAACTAGAACCAAAAAATGAAGCAGCGTGCGAGGGATTTCGACGGGTTTTTCCAAAGGCGCCTAATCTTTTCTGGCCTTGAGTTTTCGCGGGTTGTTTTGTACTATTTGTTTTGAGTCGCATAGCCCGCACTGTAAGTAGATCTATTACCCGTAATTAAAAAGTCAATTTTAAAAATATTTTGACTGGGGTGGGGGGGGGGGTGAGGGCGTTAGTTCATCTCATGTGGAGGGGGGTGAGGGTGCTAGTTCATCTCATGTGGAGGGGGGGGGTGAGGGCGCTAGTTCATCTCATGTGGAGGGGGGGGGGGAGGGCGCAACGTCCTGACAAAAAGGGGTGATATGGAGTGTGTGTGTTTCCTAGCCGGCAGTGAGAAGAGGTTAAGAGATTGATGGTGGTTACGCAGTGACAATGATGAAATTAGATTTCCCAGTGCAAATGTGAGACGGTCTTAAGACATAAAAGAGTCAAGACTTTTGTGTGTATGTGTTGTGAGCTAGATTTGGTTAAAATATCAGTTTATTTCATTACTATTAGATCTATATTTCATCTCTAGTTAAATCGTGAATACTAACAATTATATTAAATTTTGTCATAAAACGTTCAGACCCCTTGCCAACTTGAGCGGAAATCTGCGGTATCTTCAATTCTACTTAAGGAATACATTTTTTACAACGTTTAAAAATTAATATCAGGTGACCGAGCCTCGCTCGGATGAATAATTTGTTAAGGAAGGATATATACCCGAAGTCATTTTGAGAATATTTTTGTACCAGGTGGCCGAACCTCGCTCGGTTAAATAATTTCGGAAGGTTATATACCCGAAGTCATTTTGGGAATATTCTTGTAATTACGGAAATGAACGATCGGATAAAGACTACTAATCTGAAGAGTTGTTTTAGTGTTCTGTTAGTTCTAATTGTAGGCCTAATTGAACATGTCGATTAAATTTAAAGTCTCTTAAGTCCTCCTAGAGTCTAGACAAACTACAGCTCAAGTCCGTCTTAAAGTTTTGCAATCCATCTTTTGCGTAAAACTATTGTAGGCTTACTATTATTGGCTTGGAAGAAAGTCTTTGCAGTGTAACTTCTCTACGTTATAGGGTAAAACATGCACTTAGTGACAAAGTAAAATAGCTCATTTTTTCTTATTAGACTTAAATCATTGCATTAGTTTTTTAAAGAAACGTTTCCGTAGGGCACCTCTGTTACGCCGAATAATATGCTCGTTACCCATACGGGATACGTGCCCTGCACAGCCTGACTGTCGGACTATAAGAAGTTCATACCGGCTTTTGCCATCCATCCATCCCAGTGGTGCTATGACCTGCTTTTACACATCCCTCCATTCAGATCTCTCCTGGGCTTTCCGTCAACACGCCCTAACTCCAAGCTTTTTACCGAGGTTTATAGTTAAATCAAAAGAGGCTGCAGCGTAAGCAAACTCGTTGACTGCTCGCTAGATATCATGTTTAGTGTGAGCTAGTAAGGCGTAGAGAAGCTGTGTTATGACCATTTCCTTTGTTTTGGTACAGGACAGTAGACACCGAAGCATGAACACATGGTAATAATTCACCAGCAAAATAATAATAATAATAAGGCTTGTCTTAGAGTCCGAAAATTAATGAGGATTGCAGCTGTGACCTACATATCTTGCCACATCCAAGGCAAGCATAACCATTGTCCGCGGTGCTCGATTAAGATTTTCTTTTAGCATCTGCGTCTGTCCACGGCAGCAAATTTTCTTTTGGTCTCAAATGTGTATCCGCGGCCTTTGTATAGAGGGAATTCTTTAAGTCCGAAAGTTACGCTGGACAGAGCAGTATCCTGTATGGGAGACGAATCTCAGACGAACGCATGCCAAAGGCAGTCTTTTTTGGTGAGCTAAAAAGTGGGCGACGTAAATCCGAGACGCTTAAAACACCAGCTTATGGCGCAAACTTGACTTAGCTGACATAGAAGAGAGCACATGGTTGCATGCAACCTCAGAACGAGACAGCTGGAGGTCAGCAGCAAAATAAACAACAAAGTAAAAGGTATCTACACCGCTCTACACAATTAAAGTGTAAACAACTTATTAAGCACTTAAAACACAATAACTAATCATACATCGGCACATTTATTTCATTACTTTTATTTCATAGTTCTATAATAAATCAATCTACAGTAACATGGTGCGCAAATGTTTAATTAGGTCTATTGATTCTTTAAAACTTGTCCTTGTTTGCAAAGAAATATTTTAGTGTACTGCGGTAAGCCTAGTGACGTAAACAGCGTTTTTCCCGTTTACGTCATGGAAAATTTTCATTCATAAAACATTGTAGCCAAAATTAATTTTTCGATAATGAGGCATTTTCAAACCGATATAACGGTCGACCTCGAGTTTTCCCGATGTGGCCAATGAGTTGAGAATTTTTTTCTCACTATTATGCACATACCTTGAAATTTTAAAGAAAATCGTTAGAGCCGTTTTCGAAATAAAATTTATATATATATATATATACATATAAATATATATACATACATACATACATACATACAAGAATTGCTCGCTTAAGAGTATAGGATGTAGACAACACTATTCCCCCCCCCCCTTTTTCCAAAAAAATTAAAAACAAAAAAAACATGTTTTAGTGAAGTTTCATTTTGTTAATTTGTGACAGATTTTCTTTTCTTTTTTATTACATTCTTAAAAAAATTAAAAAAGAAAAAACCTTACGTACCTCACTGTGGAAGCCTACAGCGCTCCTCTGGGCTTCAGCTTCTAAAGGGAGTTCGAACGAAAATGTTATCTAAAGAGTCGCCACCCGGGAATGTGGGAAACACTGCCTTACTATGTTTTATTTAAAGTCATTGTTTAAATGACTTGTTCTTTGGATTATTTACTTTGTATTAAACTCAAGAAATATATTCAGCGCTGAGTTGCTTCATTTGTTGGATTAATTTATAGGCAACTTTGAATCGGTGTATGTCAGATGATTGTGGATACAATGCACATCTCTCCAAAATAGAATCGTGATAATTATTATGAAGGTTTACGAATCGTTGAAAAAGTTTCCACTGAGATTTATCTTCATTTAGCTTTTAAGATAATGTTAACAAGTGAACATATCCATGTCCAGACCATGTAACACTGTTGAGCTGTCAAAGTTATCGAGAAATTGTATATAGATCATGATCATTTACACTGTTCATTGTAATATACCTGCCGCAGCTCATCAATTATACATTCATTGTCACAAATACACAGAACGAGATCAGTTTTTAATGTTTACCACAAAGAACCAAAATGTCCGATGTCTAAAGGCAGTTAAATGCGACATTGTTCATAGTGCATGGTTCATCGTTGTATTTGTGGTATACAACAACAATGCGAATATGAAAGGAAACAATGGAATGGTGTAAAAAAAATTGATTTAAATCAAAGGGCTTTTTTGGAACAATGTCCAGTTCAGTCTCAACGGAATTTTTTTTTCTGTTAAAAAAATGGGGGGGGGGGGCGGCATTTTTAATTTTGCACACAGGCGGCCACAGACATCGTGGCAGCCCTGGTACCAAGGTATTTAAATGTTTGCACTATTTCAATAGTCTCTCCAGCGACAGAAACAATATCATGTTCCTTCTTTTCCTTACGAAAATCAAATCAATTATCATTTCTTGGTTGTTGTTTTTTTTACATTTAATAATAAAAAATTATCTTTACAGTATTTTTCAATGTGTTCTATTTCTCTGAAATACTCATTCACGTCTGAGTTCTATGAGAACAGGGCAAGAAAAGCCGCATCATTAGCGAATTTTGTGAAGGAGCAGAAAGACTTTCGGATTGAAAATCATTGGTGTACAAAATGAACCACAATGGCGATGTCACAGCCCCCTGGGGCGCCCCTGTGTTCACTATGCGTGCATTTGATATAACGCGGTTTACCCTAACCCTCTGAGCTCTCTGGGTCAAAAATTCATTAGCCCATAGTATTAAGTATGGACTAATCTTCAACGCTTTCATCTTTTCAATGAGTAAATGAAGTTGTATAGTGTTAAAAGCTGATGAGAAATCAATAAAGAACAATCTTAAATAAGTCCAGATGTTTGTAGACACAATTTAAAATATTTAGGATGGCATCGTCTACACCTTTACCCTTTTGGTAAGTGAATTGTAAAGGGTCTAACTTACTACAAAGATCATTCAGAAGGAACATTTTAACCAATTTTTCTAAACATTTAGACACAATGGAAGTAAGTGAAACAGGTCTATAGTCATTCATTTCCTTCGGTTTGGAAACCTTTGGCACAGGTACAATTATAGATGACTTCCACACGGGTGGTATCTCATGGTTTAGTAATGAAATAGAAAAAAATATCTTGGAAAGGTTCAGCTAGTTGTTCAGCACATTCTTTTAAGATTTCATTCCATCAGGCCCACCAGCTTTCATTGGGTTGACGTTTTTGAAAATGTTACAAACTTGCTCTTAAGTAATCGCTAATTCTAGACAGTTTATAACATTGACATCCTCAAGGGCCTTGAGTCTTAGAAAATTAAAATCTTTCGTGTCGATGCGACAATAGAAATCCTAGTCCAAATACTTAATTGTATTATGTATTATAAGTCAACAAACATCGTTTGTATTATGTATGATACGCCAAAGAACATCTTTTGTATTGTGTATGATACGCCAAAGAACATCTTTTGTATTGAATATGATAAGCCAAAGAACGTTTTTTGTATTGTATATGATAAGCCAAAGAACATCTTTTGTATTGTATATGATAAGCCAAAGAACATGTTTTGTATTGTATATGATAAGCCAAAAACATCTTTTGTATTGTATATGATAACCCCAAGAATATATCTTTTGTATTTTATATGAAAAGCAAAGAACATCATTTGTATTGTATATGATAAGCCTAAGAATATCTTTTGTATTTTATATGAAAAGCAAAGAACATCATTTGTATTGTATATGATAAGCCCAAGAATATCTTTTGTATTTTATATGACAAAGCAAAGAACATCATTTGTATTGTATATGATAAGCCCAAGAATATCTTTTGTATTTTATATGACAAAGCAAAGAACATCATTTGTATATAAAGTATTTATTATGGGCAGCCTCTAGGCTAGCGTCGCGCCGCTGTGGCGTGGCAAGGTGCCCTTTGGCCCGGGCTCAAGAATTTTTTGGTGGGCCCGTTCCTCCCCGAATAAGACAAAATGAGTGTGTCGTACAAGAAATTGAGTAATCTGAATGTATCCTTGGTTGACGATACAGTTTGGGATTGTGACTTCTACCTGTGTCTGTAAAGTTTGTGGCTAATCAGGCTACAAGGTATTTACGTTCCTGAAGCTTAAAATAAGAACGAAAGAGATTCGCCTATGTAGAGGATCACAAGAGAATGCAGACCATGTCTTTCAATGCTGTATATTCTATCAACAGGCCCGAACAAGACACTGGCCTATATCTCCCCTGCAGAACAAAAACTACACAGACAGTTATTGAATGTGGAAACCTTCTGCGCAGTTCGTCTCAGATATAAGGCTACTCGTCCTAACCGTATATACAAATGCGAACAAAGAAAAAGAAATCACATTCATCATTAACCATCTTGAGAGTGAAGATTTGAGAGACTCATATCTTTCAAGAGCCCTGGACAAGTATCCTCACAATTGTGCTGAATGTAGGCGTATTTTATATCTTAACTTATAAAACTCGAAATAACTTCTTTGTAAACAAAACTAAATAGAACTTTTATCATAATATAGACAAAATCAACTTGTGATGAAATGCATATACACTCTAGTAATAATATGAAATGTGTTTCAGTCTCACGTATTGGAGTCGTCTGTCCTACACTAGACAGCTGACGACAATATCGCCTATCTTGCATCACTCAGAACCAATCGCTAACTTCTTCGCACCGTCACCATAGAAACACACACACACATTCCATAACAAGCATGTGGTTTACAAGATCTGTCCAAACGGAATTGTGCAGGGCGTGGGTCAGTGAAAAGGAAATGAGACTATGAGAACTATGAACGAAAACTTTGGCCTAAACTTTGCAAAGTATGAACCAACAGAACAAAGACTTGTCTTACAATGTCCATAGTAATTAAAGAAAACAGCATTATTAAAGAATGGACTTTTTGTACCATGTTTTCAGCGGCACCTGAAAGGGTAAAAGCTGCTATTAGTTTTGAGTAGTCTGTCCGTCTGTCTGTATGTCTGTCTGCCAATCTGTCCCGTTTAGATAGAAAAAAACTAGAAAAGTTATTGAACATCCTATATTATATTTTAGACTTTATATATTTTTTTTGAGCAATTGCTACTATTTGTGTTTTTTAAAAGTGAACAGTTTAATGTTTTGAGGTCTTGAATTACAACATGTATGAACCATATACATCTCATATATAGTACTAGGGGATGGTCATGAGGTATGCGCTCTGGACTGTCGTTTGATGCTCTAGATTCTTCTGGGTACGAACCCCATCCTGTAATGAGGAAGAATTCGGTTAGTATGTAATATTCCTCAGACATAAAACATCTACAGCAGAACAAAAGATAGTTGTTGTAACTCAGTTCTTGATGTTTTCACAATTTTGTAGTTGACAACAAGGAAGTTTGGGACTGCAGCCGTTTGCTCTTTCAAGCTACGAGACGTATTTTATCTACTTTGAATATTCAAGCCGTTCTCAACTATTTTTTTTATCTAATGGCAGGAATTTTAATGTACTAGGAAAGTTAACTTACCTTTTACCGGAGGGACCATATAGATACACAGAGTTCTTCCCCTTATAGACATACGAAAATATTTTTATTATAAAGTCTACATCAACTCAGTTGTCTGTCTGTCTGTACAAAAGTATGTATATTTTTTATCTGACAGTACAAGAATCAATAAAATGATTAACCGATTATTGAATTAACTATTGGTAATAAATTATTTTGTTTGATTTCTTGAATCAGAGAAAGATATTTTAATTGACTGAAGTGGTATAAGCTGAATTAGTCCCCTTTACAGGTTTTCGTCTGAGTCTTAGTGAACACACACCTAAAAATAGGACGAGGTTATAGAAACAATAAATAACTATACAATTTTCAATGTTCATAATACGCCAATAACAGAGTGGTTACCGTGATTACTTGAGAAAATCTGCGAAGGCTGAGCCATAAGTTTGAATTCATGTCAATCCACATCTGGACCTATTACTCATTTATTTGCATGGACTATATAACCTAATTCAGTGATGCCCAAAGTACGGCCCGCGGACCACATCCGGCCCGCGACGAGGTTCTATCCGTCCCGCCGAAACGTCGGCACAAAGTGTTGAAATTTCATTGTCCAAAAAAAAAAGTTTAAAAAATATCATTCCCTACGTTAGAGTAAATACCTATAGAGAGCCAATATATTTGTTTTATATAGAAAGAGTAGCTCCCTTTAAAAAACATAACATTAAACAGCTTTAGGAAATCAAACAAATAAATAAATAAGGCGGCATTCTTGGTTTGAGACGCCATTGTTAGATTACACCTGGAGTGGAGGATGGATGAGAATATTGACCTAAAATGAGAAGAAAATGAGTCGGCTGCATGTCTATTTTCTGTTGCCGCTGACGAGTCTACCGATATCTCTGATACCGCTCAAAATTTTGGTATGTATTCGCGATAAAAACAATAGTTTGTTGAAATCAGAAAATTAGTAGCTATTTGGAGCATGCATGGGATCGCAAGTGGCGAAACACTGACAAAAAAGTTTCAACCATGACAGAAAATCTTTTTCCTTGGAGAAATTAGTAGGAGTGACTACTGATAGTGCCACAACTATGGTTGACAGCAATAGTTTTTAGAGGTCAAATGGAACCGAGCCTCTGTGGTCACGCTGAATTATTCCCCAACAAAATCTACGGACCATCTGATGATGATCGTGTTCAGATTGAACAATATTCGTTGTTTCTAAAATCCATCTGCCGCCAATGTGTCAAATGCCCAGGCAGAGCTACAACTGAAACTGATAGACTTACAAACTAGACATCCTTGCTTGATAAAGTTCAAGTGATGCAGACTATTGATTTCTACTCCGTGTTTCTTGCATAACCTTTTCAAAATCTACAAAAACAAGTGTTATGGATGATCACAATAATTGACTTACTGACTTAATCCTGTGCACTCTCATGGGAGCATACGGCAGCAAACTCTCCAACGAACTCGATTCTGAACAGCTTTCTTCATCTGCTCCCAATAATTACAAGGAATTATTAGTGAGACAAACTTTTTCAGAGATGAATCGTGCGAAACCGATGCTACGTGATCGTATCGTCTCTTAGACGAACATCTAGAATTCTAAATTCCGTTCTTCGACTTGGAGTCTCAACTATACAGCCGATATTTAAAAGTAGTTTAGGATAAACGTCTCATGAATTAATGTAAATACTAGATTCACGGGTTTCTAATAAAAATTGGTTTATTGTATAATTGTCTATATTTTTTCCCTTTTTCATCATGTGGCCCGCGACTCAGGTGTCGGATATTAAAATGGCCCACCGTCCAAGTGAGGTTGAGCATCACTAGTCTAGTTAATACAAAGTACACATAATATAATCTTTTTTAAAAAATTATTTTTGTAACTTTCCCCAGGTTCAATAAAATGTTTCTACTCTATTGCGACGTTTCGTAGATTGGGTAGCAAAATTTCAGTTTTAAAACGTTTATTGGCGTTTAGTTTTCTTTCATTCCGTCATAGACAATATCACTCATTTCGATATAAATAAATAAATAAATTATGGCATTTATATATCGCTACTTTCATGATTATAACATGCTCAGAGCGCTATGGTCCAATCTTATTTGTGGAGCAGTGGAGGGGGGAGGAGGTATCTGGGAGCAGGTTTTCCGTGCTGCCTTTAGGCAAACCTCTTTGGGATGGTAGTGGTTTGACATCTCCATTATCAAGTGTTCATCGATAAGGTTTTTATAACGAGTTAGCTTCCAGAAAACAAGATTCACCATCCTTTCAGACCTCAGTAGTGGCCGTGTTGATTGACACAGATACTATTAAATTTATGGTTGAGGTAAAGCGTTTGGCTTACGAACCGGGCTCGAATCCTGCTGAAGACTCGGATTTTTTAAATTTCTGAATCATGTTGTGGTGGCCACATGACACCCCCGTTAACCGTGGGCCACAGAAACAGATGACCTTTACATAATCTGCCCTATAGATCGCAAGACTCGGATTTTTTAAATTTCTGAATCATGTTGTGGTGGCCATATGACACCCCCGTTAACCGTGGGCCTCAGAAACAGATGACCTTTACATAATCTGCCCTATAGATCGCAAGGTCTGGAAGGGGAAGTTTACTTTTTTTACTTTATATGAAAAAGAAAACAAAAGTACATTTGTTAACTTCGTAAAAATGTTTAGGACCATTGGGTTAGGGTTCAAATGTGTTCAAATGTCGTCAAATGTGTTCAAATGTCGTCAAATGTGTTCAAATGTCGAATGTTCTGCGGACCAAAGTCTAAATATGCAACATGTCAAGGGTCGTAACTTGCCCGCTGACCGTAGTTCACATCACTAGTTTAAACATTAAGACATACCTGGCATGTCTCGCATTTCTTCTATTTCTCATGTGTCTCCTATAAACAATTTTTGTGTCTTAAATGATATGAATGTATTACCTTTGGTCGACTGACGATACAGTCGTTGATTTGACCTCATTAAATTAAGTAATGTTTGATTTTCATCAACTTTACTTGTGTTACATAAAAAGAGCATGCAAATAAAACATTTTCTGACATCTAACGCAACTTTTGAGATAATTCAGAATAAAGAATTCCATCCGAAAGTATAAAATAATACCAAGCGAAAGAGTTAATGAAAGAGTTAATCAAACGTTGTTATAAATCTAGGTCATCAAAACGAAGAAAAAGAATCTAAGGACAACTTGGACGATTGAGCAATGTAGGCTTTGTAAGCATTTGGCCAATTTTAGGTCGGCGAAAAAAAAATTATTCCAAGGTTACCGTTTTAAACAAATTTTTAGTTTACTAAAAAATTAATAATTTAATTTTTGTTATCTAGACTAGAAATGTGTAAAATTAAAACTGGAAATGAAAGATATAAAGGTGCAGGAGTAGAAGATAGTGCAAATATGAAAAGAAAAAGGAATAATTTAAATCCTAGGACTTTACTTTTTTATTTTGTAATTTTTTATTTTTCTCACTTTTATGTTGGAGTGTTCAGATGACTAGACCAATATATGAAATGAACTGCGCAGTGGTTTCCAAATCAGGAGCTCTCCATATAGTTTCCTTTCTATTGGGGTGTTTTGGGGCCAGTGTCTTGGCAAAGAGAACAGTTTTGAAGGACATGGTCGGCATTCTCTGGTGACACTCCACATGGGCAGATTTCACTGGTGCCAAATTTTGAGCTTCCGGTACATGTGTTGTCTCATTCTGCTGTGTCCGGTCCTGAGACGAAAAATTAGACGTTTATCTTGTCAGGATAGCTAATAATAGGCATCACCTTTCTTGTGATTTGGATGAGAGCTTGTCCATTTCTCATTTATTTTATTCACTATTAGTTTCTTCTGGATAGAGTGCAATGTTTATTTTGTATTTAATATCATGCAATTTTTATTTTTCAAGAGCAAGGTCTATAATTTGTTTTTCTTCAAATTTCTGAATATTACTCTGGAAGTGAGCAGGCTTACTGTATAGACTCTGATCTAATGACATTAACAAGAAAAAAATATTTAAAAATTCGTCTATAAAAAACAAAGCTTATAAATAGCCTAATTGTATCAATTATTTTTTTTTTGTAAAAAGTTTTACACATTTTAATTAAACTTTTTAGTTTTTAAGTCATATATATATTTATATTTTACTTAATGTTTTAACCAAATTTGATTGTATTGTTGTTTTTGTTTTTTATAAATAATAACTTAATACATAAACTCTTGTGATTTCTAACAATGAAAAGATTATCCACTTGAGGGAAGAAAGGGTATTAACTCTGAATTTCTCACCTCTTACATAAATATACACAGTTATCTCCAGGGGCGGACTGGCTTTATGGGCATTCGGGCAAAAATAGGGCTGGTAGGGGCAGTGAAAGGGAAGCATTAATTATATAATATTTTTTTATAAAAAAAAACAAAAAACAATCAGAGCGTTATGGTTGTCCGAGCGTATTCAAGTGTAATAGGGCAACTAATGTAATGCATTTTCCGAAATAATGTAATAGCCTACATCTTTATACACAGTGGCGTAGCATCCATGGCGTGAAAGGATTTAATGAACCTGGGCCCACGACCGTTAGGGGCCCATAGCCGCAAAGTCATTCATTGCGCTTGTGTCAAAGACTAACAATTAATTGGAGCCCACTAAAAGGAAAAAAAAAATTTAAAGATGATTTTTTAAAAAAAGCTATCCTTCAAATATCCTAAATTTTGTATGTATGCCTAAGGAGCTGCTTTCATCCCGCTTATCTAAATGGTGGCTAGCCCTAATCATACTGCGCGTTAACAACAACTTAAGCTTGATCTTGAAGGATTCCGTCAGCTGTGTTCAAGAAGTTGCTACTGTCTATGGCTTGGTAAAAAAATGCGTAGGTGTTTTATGCTCACAGCATAGCAAGATGGGGTCGTCTTAAATCTAATATGGAGAGCGAAGTCTCTATTACACTTTGAAAAGTTTTGTCCTACAATGTGGCCATCAAGAAAGGATGCTCTAACAAAAATGAGATTCAGTTATTTTGATGTGCTCAAGATGCTCTACTCCCCAAAGGAAATAAGTTCCTGAAGCTGCAACTCTTAGAGTGAAATTAGAAACATTCAACACCGTATTTGTCAGATAATCAAACTTAGCATAATGATTTTGAGGAGATGTATAAGTCGATCTCCCTCATATGGCATGTTGGGGGCCGGATTGCATAGAAATGCCCGGGCCGGTTTGGACACCCAGTCCGCCCCTGGTTATCTCGTATCTTCCTGATGCAAGAAAATATTTTTTATTGATTTATTTAGACTAGCTAGACCAGGGCTCTAGGGATGTCCAAAATCCGAACGCGGGCCGAATTCGGCTCGTGACTCAATGCTATTCGGTCCGCCAAAATGCTGGTACAAAGTATAGAAAATCAAACACAAAAAAAGATGGGAAGTAGATATTTTCCCACCTTAGGAGGGGGGGGGTAAAGAAAGGGTAGGGGAGGAGAGTTCTCTTTAAAAAAAAAATTGATCTCACTCTTTAGATTGCTATATATAAATTCCATTGTTATTTTTAATCGACTTGAGCAGAGAGTTTTAGTCCTTAGAAATTTAAACTTTCTTCATCTGGTAGCGTCATCGCTTCTTGTGTGTGTGATATATCTGATACCGTTCAATGGACCTCATTCACCAATCGTAAACAAACAACATTTAGTCACGTGATCTTATTAAGAAAACAACGAAACAAACGGTCTCGTTACAACCATCATGAATTAAACATTAGATAGTAAATTATATAGAAGAGATAGAGCATCACGTGGCTAAATGTTGTTTGTTTACGATTGGTGAATGAGGTCCATTCCTGGTGTTGATTCACGATACAGACAGCAACTTTGAAGTCACTGAATAGTTGGCGGCATGTAGATAAGATAAGAAGCGATAATTTTTTATTGATACAATCAATTGGTAATTCAATTTGACTACAATGGACAACCTCAGCGTATGTATGTGAGTAGAACTGTAAAGGAACTGTTCAAAGAAGCTTCAACCTTCCTTCAATGAATGGAGGTCCTAGAGCCTCGTGTTTCAAATTTATTTTATTTCTTTTTGGATCTTTTGAGAGATATGATCATACGGACCGTGACATGAGTGTCGGAAATTAAATTGGCCCGCTGGGTCCATAAGGTTAAGCATGAATGGACAGTTTATAATTAAATCTCAAATAGATATGCATTGACACTGGGGCCCAAAAAATGTTTGAAGATTTAATACAAATATATTTTTGTTATAAATCAAGTTCTGGAAAATATAACTAACAACCTTTTTTTTTTACATAGATGTAATTACTTATTTAGTTTATTTATCTGTTCTATATCTATATGTTTGTTTGTTTGTAAAATGTTTTACATGTTTCGGATGTTCCTTCAGAGTTGAAGATAATTACTTCCTAGTCCAAACCTCCCGCAGGACGACGGGGGATGGGAGCGGGCAGGGTTTGAACCCTCGACCATCGATAAATGTGAACGACAGTCCAGCGCGCAAACCGCACGACCAGGCAGCCATCCAATTCTAATTACTACCAGTTCTAAATATTGCCATTATGCTTATTTTAATTGTACTACTCAAACCTTGTAACCTCCTCCGGATATCGCTAACTCAGGCCACTTTGCTTCATGTGAGAGATCATTCTCAAAGCTCAAGTTCATCAAAAACTATCTCAGGAGCACAATGACGCAAGAAAGGCTGATAATGGTTTTAATGCCTCTGTGGCCATGCAGCTATACCCAATAATTGGAAATGCTTCGGGAGTCAACCCTGAGGAAAAATCAGGAGCTGGCGACCCTAAGGCAGTTTGCAGCACCCACTGCTACACTCTGGCAGAACCTACGACGCCGCTGACCCCAAACTGTATCGGCACTACCGTTCCTTTGGATACATCAGCTGCGTGGAGAGGGGGGAACTGATGTGTGGGCGACATCGTTCCGACCACAGCTAATGTCCAGGAATTTATCTCTCCGAGATGATCCACAGTGGCTTCGCGACTGAAGGAGGCCGTAGAGAGAATGTCAGTGAAGTCACAAATACTAGAAAGTATCGATGTAGAATAATGTAGATGATGTTATAGATGTCTTTGCTGCACAGAATGCACGACGTGAAGCGATATGAATTGAGATTTGTCACTTGTACACTATTTATCTAATAAACAACGGTATTATTCATTAAAAGAGTTTTAATGATTATTTTTGTTAAGTTTACTGATATACTGAACCAATTTGACTTTGGGCTTATATATTTTTTGCTTACATTATCTCATGTCATATGTCGAATGTCAAAATGCAAGGGGCCCCTAAAGAGGTCAATCCCCCCGGGCACCCAAATCCCTAGATACGCCCCTGTAAACAGGGGTCAAATAATCCTTCAAGAATGTATACCAGGGCAAACTTTAAGGCTATCATATCAGTTCTTTACCACTTACACATGGCTCGATAATCTAGGGTATGATTCTCACATGCAGACCTTAATATGCGTAAATGTAACAAAATATCACTCAACGAAGGAGTATAAAATTAGTATTTATTTACAGTCAACAGCAAGTACACATATAATAATTGAATGCATAGGCCTAGTCATTAATAACTGAGATACTAAAATGTGCCCAACTGACATACTACAGGGCGCTTAGACGAGATTCATTGAACAAAATGATGATTTAGATTAAGTCTTCTAGCGTGGCTGCCGAAATTATTATTTTTAAATTAATATTTAATTTACTAAACAATTTTTTTTTCAATACGCCTGTTTGTAACTTCGTATTGTTACTTCATTTGTTACAGGACAATAAGTGAAAGCTCTGAGCCAGAATACAAAAATTGTTAGCTCTATATAAGAAAGTCTGTACATGGTGTGTCTCACAGACTGAACTCTGAATAAATAAAAAGTAATTAGAACTTGTACATATTAGTAGGTATAAATTAATATATAATAACGGGGGCACGGTGGCTGAGTGGTTAAGCGCTTAGCTTCCGAACTTGAGGACCTGGGCTCGAATCTCAGTGAAGACTTCGAGTTTGAATTTCGGGATATTTGGGGCGCCCATGAGTCCACCCAACTATAGTGGGACCTGAGTTTAGTTAGGGAAAGTAAAGGCGGTTTTTCGTTGTGCTGGCCACATGATACGCTGCTCGTTAAGCTTTGGTCAAAGAAACAGATGACTTTAACATCATCTGCCTTATAAATCGCAAGGTCTGAAAGGGGAACTTTACTTTTACTTTTTTTTTTAAATAACATTAACTTGTACATCAAAGTCCTGAGAATAGAAGATTTTTTTTTATTCGTTTTGTTATATCATCATCATCATCATCATTTCTTTGGGTTCCTCAAGGAACATAGGGCCTCGACAAAAACACGCCACTCTCCACGGTCTCTTGCTAATTTTTTGATAATTTCCCAGCTCTTCCCGGTCCTCTCGGCTTCTTCTAGTACACTGCGTCGACATGTTCTTTTTGGTCTTCCTCTGCGTCTTGTTCTCTGGGGGTTCCACTCTAAGGCCTGCCTAGCTCTGTTGCTGGTATCTTTTCTAAGGGTGTGACCAATCCATCTCCACTTCCTCTCTAAGATCAGCACTTCTATATTTTTCTGTCCACTTATCTCCCACAGTTTGGTGTTTTTTACTTGTTTTGTTTTATAGTTTTAGGCAATTTTATCTTTAAAACCATTTGCAATGGACTGTAATATGTTATAAAGGGATTAGACTTTTAATAATACATTTTTATATGGAATTTTCATTTCATGTAAAACAGTATAATTAAAAATGGCATTCGCCTTGATATGTCCCTTAGTCTGTTTGGGCACCGCACTTGATCTGTCGAACGTTCAAATGCGGATCTCAAACTTTGTAATGGAGAAGGTGCACCCTATTCCTGACCTCACGTAAAACCCTTACCCCATTAAATATACACATATGAAAAATGAATACATTCTAACATTTTAAAATTGAGAGTAGCTTTTTTTTACCCTTTTGTTTGAATAGGGGCTAAAGACTATTACAATGGGATGAAATCTCGATAGCGGTGAAGTTGTTTATTTTTGCAGTTCTCAACACAAAAATTATGACAGCCTCTCGATGGCATGGAGGGTGTGAGGGGGGGGGGGCATTTCATTGCCTCTTCCCCCCCCCCCAGACCTGATCTATTAGTGTTATTATTACCATACACTTTTTGTTCACTTTAAAGAAAAGGAGAGGGGAGAGGCTGTCGTATTTTGGTGGACAAATAAAGCAAGTTGTAAAAAAAAAAATGCTACACATCTTAAATATTCATGATAACAGGTAACGAAAAAATACAATCAACAACTACTTAGTCACAGTCTGCATTTGAAGGGGATAGAGTAAGATGGTGGTACAAGTTATGGAGCCAATATCTGCACTTGAAAGTAGTAGCATTATAAATGTTTATTTTGGCCAAAAGCTTCTAAGCACTATTATGAATGGTGGTGTTCAGGATTTAAAAAAATTACTTGGTGGTGTTTAATTTCTGTTCGTTTATAGTGGAAATCTATTACGCGTATTTTTATTGATTTTCATCAATTCATTTGCAGTAAACATCAACCTTAGCAGAAACCGAAGCATATAATAGATTGGACCTATTGTTGAGATCTAGGTTTAAATCTTAAGCTAGCCCTATGTAGATAATAGCATTAGGATAAACAACTATAGAAAGATTAAATTAACCCACATCCCTGCCCAAAAAGTAAATAGACTGTCTGTGCTACTGATTTTAACAACCTGGTCAGATAGACGTACACATGTAGGCCTAGTGTACTGTAGTGTGTAGTCGATAAAGACAATACAAAATTATTATTTTTTTCTTTGCGCTTTATGCAATAGTGTTTATTGTATGTTGAGTGGTCGGACAAGAATAAAACACATTGGTCTAGTTAGTCAAGAATGTACGTAGGTCTACCTTCACACACCCTCCCTGCCCATAAGTAAATAGGCTGTGTATTAGACTGATTTTAACAACCTGGTCAGATAGTCGGACGCACTTAGACCTAGTGTACTGTAGTCCATGATGACAATACCACCCTATGTTTTTTTCTATGTTGCGTGATCAGACAAGAAAATAACACATTGGCATGGCTCTAAATCTTATCTTCTTATTCTACAGACACTACTTCAAAAAAAGACGATAATTACGTCCTAAACTCTACTTTTGTCAAGAATATGTAAGTAGATCTCTCTTTACACTTAAATAGCCCTAGTTACACTTGTCAAATGTTTCTTAGATCTCAAGAAATTTCGCTTTTATATCTTTAGTTAAGATGTAAATGTGAAAATCTAGATCTATTTCTTTTATGAGTTTTTAAACTTTACCAGTGCTGTAAGATTTTACGTTATGTAATGGATGCCTGGTTCTGCGGTTTGCGAACTGGACTGTCGTTTGGATTTATCGATGGTCACGGGTTCAAACCCTGCCCACTACAATTCCCAGTTGTCCTGTGGGAGGTTTGGACAAGGAAGTAAACTATCTTCAACTCTGAAGGAACATCCGAAGCATGTAAAACATTTTACAACAAATATTTTAATATAAAAAAAAAATGTACCCTTCTGTTCTAAAGGTTTTAATTAAATGCGAAACTACACACACAAGACACATATTTATTTGAACATCTTTTTTTCTTTTTTTTTTAATTTTATTGTGCCTTTATAAAGAAACATCCTCCTTATCTGACTTTATTATGGAGAAAGATTTTGACAATGTTGGATGATTAGCTAGGTCTAGATCAAACATACCCCCTCCCCCCCAAAAAAAAAAAGGTTTCTATAATTTGTAAAGTTTTAATTAATTTTATTTAGTTTAACTGTCTTTTGAAATTAAGTGGAATAGATCTATTGATCTAGAATTTAAGAATCTACATATTTTTTTGGCATCTCGTACAGCACAGCAGACAAACTCACAAAAGCAGTCATGTCGCTATAGGTTCTGCGTATACCGTTCACGCCATTCACGGTCTGCGTTTACCGTAGGCGTAGTCATAACACCACATGGGCACATATAATTCGCGAAACATTCAAATAAATATTGTAAACACTCATTCAATTAAATAGTAAGCACTGCATTCATCTATATTCTTCGAAATCAGTGACCTTGTCATTAAGTAGGCTCTATATCTAGATCTACATTTCAGATCGAATCTAGTTTAGAAATCTAGATTCTTTATTGAGACTAGATTGTCACCAGTCTAGATGTTTATTAAAGTTTATTAATTAGGATAGGCCTACAAATACCATTAAGATTATTCTATACTAGTCGACAAACGCGTAACATACGCCGCTATTTTGCAGGGCCGTCCTAAGGGGAATTCCAACCTATGCAACCACAGATAGCCCCGCACTGTCATAGGCCCCATGCTAATCCTAGGTGTAAATTATTAAATTAAACCATTTTATAACTCATAACAGATTTCCTGCGGCTTCCTAATTAACCAGGAACTGCTTGAAATGTCCTGAAATTGCAAAATATACGAAAAAGTCCTGGAAATGTCCGGAAATTTTAAAAAATCTTTTGAAAACTCTTAAAAGTCTCATGAATTATAGACAAATGTTATTTTGGGGTGTCATTCAATATGGAAAACGCCATTGCTAAGTGCGATAAAAAATGGCATTATACAATTCAAGTAAATGTGGATTCAGGTGAAAGAAGCTTCTCACGCCTCAAAATAATGAAGAATTACTTTAGGTCGATAATTCTTGAAGATAGATTTAAACATTTGGTAATTCTTGCTACTGAGCGTGATCTGTATAGGAAACATAATTTTATGATATAATGTAAAACTTCGCTACACGCAAAGCTCGTAAAGTAATTCTGTACGTAGAAAAGAATGAATAAAATGCAAAGACGAATTTTTTGCTAATAGGAACTCTTAATTTTCACTTATTATCCGTATCCCTACCCAAACTTGGCCCCTCGAAATCTGTTTCGCATAGGGCCCCACAATGGTTAAGTCCGGCCCTGCTATTTAGTGACGTGTGAAAACTACTTGCTATCTCCTCCCCCCCTTTTTTTTTCACCGTTGAAGTTACGTGGCGTAACTCTAGTTGCTTTTTAGTGACGGGTGAATACTACTTGTTCTCCTCCCTCTTTTTTTTTTCTCCGCTAAAGTAACGTTGGGTAAATCTAGTCCGATTTGCAGAAATAAAAGAGTGATCTTTCCATGACTTCTTGGTGTCAGAAATGGTTGAGCCATGAAAAGAATTATATATATAGATAGTCCCTGTACAACACATTCATATTTTTCTTTCAAACTCTCCCCATCCCTTCCCTCCCCCCACCCCCCTATCCTGTAATACTATCAATGGTTTTGTTAACACACAGAGGAATAAAAAAGAATGCGACAATATGGAAAATATTATCACCCCAAACGCACTATTAGGGCTAGCTACCATTACAATTTACAATAAAGCTGATGGAAAGCAGTTCCTTACATGAATTCTTTTTCTCCTGACTGACGATACCAGCGTTGATTCCACCAGAATGTGGTAAATAATTACGGAGAGAAAGAGTTAAAGTTCAAACAATAGTTGATGTTGTTGTTTTTTAAAGTTAATATACAATTAAGATACAACGTTCAGAAGGGAGCTTTTTCAATTCTATTTCCCGGGCATGCCACCCTTGCCTCATAGTGGCGCCCGGGGTGGAAACTATCGTAGGAGGAAACGATTAGGCTAAAGGGTAGCAAAACAAGACTCCCGTGGGCGTGCCTAAGGGGGTGTGAGAACATCCTCATTGCACTGTGCGGAGTTGTAAAAAAAATCCCAAAACCCTGTCATAATCCAGGCGCCGTTCCTCAAGAGGCCTTTACATAAAAGGCGTGTCCAGCACGGTTAGCCTGGTACAGAAAAGGAAAATGGCAGGGGTCCCGGTGCACGCGGTCTCTGGTTGCGAGTCTGACACCCGCCAGGCCATGAAAGGGAGCTATTGTTCACTTTTGCTGGATTAGAGTTCCAAGAGCCGAACTAGTGGTCCCTGTTCGTATCCTGGTGAGGACTGGGATTTTTTTTTTTTTATTTCCGGATCTTTATGGCGCCTCAATGAAACAGCATATTACACTCTCAACACACTAATGTTAAACTGATATCCAGTAAATTTTTTATGTAGCAAACTCCCCAAGTGCAGTCATACGTATTTATGTATTTCAGAGTATCAGTATCAGTATCAAATTCCGTAATTAAACGTGTCATAAACTCATGACGTGAGGGGAACAAGTCACTTCTCCATTATCAGCTTTCTGTCGCTATAAATATAGTTTTGCGTTGGCAGCGTTCACCTTATCTTGAACGTGAGGCAACGATAACTTGCGACAAGTTAATTTTTAAACCAATCCATTGATATAGAAAGCCTTTTCCAGCCCTGCAAACAATTTTAGAACTAGTGTATAGTATATTTGTATATTTAAAAATTACATTCAATTTGAAGTCTACTTTCAAATATTTGATTTAGAATTGGTCTTTTAGCCAACGAACAGCGTTATGAAAAAAAACATGGGCATGATTACTTTACATACTTGAGCTGGCATCTTGCGAGTCGACAAGGAGTTTCTGTGTGTGCGATAATGTGTGGGTAGGACCTTTGGGGCAACATTTTTAATTCTTGCAACGCGTCCTTGATTAATTCCGACCATATTTTTTTTGGCTCAATCTATTCTCTTTCGCACATGCATCCATAACACTAAACATATCTTCTGCTGATGTGGGACTTGATAAATGCTGGAAAAATAAAAATTCGTCACGAATTTCATGATTTTTTATATATTTTTTTTCTTCGCATCTTGCAAACGCTATAAATATGAGAAATTCGCAATTTCAATGGACTCATCGACTTGCAACGGCTTTGAGAGATATCAGATAAAGATTTATCTATGTACTGATTATAGTTTGTCTTTAAATGGCAATTTTAGTTGAATAATTTTTATGCTGTTGTTTTATTAAAAAAAATGTAATCGGTACTAGATAACCTATTTAGTTTTTTTTATTGATTTTGCAAAATTAATTTAATTAGTAGTGTCCCTTGAATCGCACTGTGTAGGGAATTATGTGCACTTTTTTTTAAAATTATTATTTTAATTACAGCTAGAAAAAGGATGCAAATCTGGACATGTGCTTCACTGGCTCGTGGTTCATACCGAATGGCCACACAAGTAAGTAGTTCCTAATGAACTAGATTAATTAAAATTGTAAAAAACAAAAAAACAAAAAAAAAAAACTGAACAGTACAATTAGAGTTTGTGTAAATTCTATAAGCAATGGGCGGCCCCCACCCCGAATGGGCAGGTTTCACTATTTTCAGCACGACTATAAGAAGTTACGAAGTAATAAACTATCAACAAGCCCAATGTTATATTCTCCATACAAATTAGTCGTGTGCGGGGCAAAAGTGTTGCTGACACAGTTGTGTTTTGTTGTTGTTTTACTGGCTCGTCGACGTTCTATTATTATTGTTATTATCTATGTATATAATTCTCTGCGTCGCCCAACCATGCGGGACACCACAGCATAACACAGCATAGCATAGCACAGCATAACATGGCATAGCATGGCAAAATAGTTATAAAAAATTTTTTGGAAGAAAATCGCATAGGCTAGTTTTTTTCAATCATGTTAAAGTGTTATTAATTTTATTGTACCTAGCAATTTTGAAAAAGCTAGTGCACACACACACACACAGACGCTTATATCTATTATGCATATACATTTATATATATATATATATATATATATATATATATATATATATATATTAGGGCATGTTTTCCAGCCTGAATTACTTCTGCAGGAATGCCATCTTTTCCGGGTGTTTTCCCATGTGCAAGCATGTCAATGGCAATGCTCAGCTCCTTTACTGAGGGCGTTTCGTCTAATTCCGTCAAAACTGGAAGTGATGGGAAGTTGGAAACAGCATTTTGGTGAGATGGCAAAACTCTCCAAGCGCGTCTGGGAAAATGGTAAATTGACCACAGCGACCAAAATCCTAGTCTACAACGCCTGTGTTGTGAGCACTCTCCTTTATGGCAGTGAGAGCTGGTCAACATACATGTACCAAGAGCACAGATTGAATAGTTTCCATTTGCGCTGCCTAAGACGCATAATGGGCATCTCTTGGAGGGACCATGTCTCCAATCAGGAAGTTTTGAGATTGGCCAATATGAACAGCATGTATGCTCTCCTGACACAAAGAAGATTACGCTGGCTCGGACATGTCACCCGCATGCCAGATGGCAGAATCCCGAAAGATATCTTATATGCTGAGCTTGTGGAAGGAGTCAGACCCAAGGGCCGCCCAAGACTAACATATAGAGATGTCTGCAAGCGAGATATGAGAGCCTCAGGCATCAGCGAAAGTATGTGGGAAAACATAGCCAAAGACCGGAGTGCATGGAGACAGACTGTGCGTGCTGGGACAACCCTTGCTGAGAACAAAAGAATTGAAGCGGCTTTAATCAAGAGGGATAAAAAGAAAGCTGCCCTGTCTGCTAGCCCTAAATCAGAGGCATACACATGTACGAATTGTGGCAAAGTCTGCCGTTCTAGAATTGGCTTGATTAGCCACACCAGATTCTGCCCCGTCTCAAGATTAAGCCAAAACCAGTGACTCATTTGGGCGCATCCATTGCCTTTCGAGACAAAAGGAGCCATATATATATATATATATATATATATATATATATATATATATATATATATATATAATTATATTATTATATATATATACATATATATATATTCATTTCTTTATTTATTTATTTATTTATATTCCCATGGCTACACAGCCCCAGCGGCGACCTACAAATTTTACCGCACCTAGCGCATGAATAATTTTTTTTTTTTGCCGTCTACTACTGTCCCCGGCAGCGGATTTTCTATTGATTTCAAATGCAGGTGGGAATAAGGATAATAAGTGAAAATTAAGATTTTGTATAAGAAAAAATTCGACTTTGACTTGTATTCCTTCTTTACTAAGTACAAAATTGCGAACAAATTTACTTTACTTTACGAACCTTGCAACATATGGCATATTTATATGCTAGTGACTATAAAAGTAAATAACGTATTGTAACTTCTGATTAAGGTGAAAATTCGCCCGATTATTACATGAAAGCTGACAATGCCTTTTTTCTTTTATCGCGCCTAGGATTGGCGTTTTCCGCAATGAATGACACCCAAAGAATGACAATTTTTCTATTTTTCATGAGATTTTTATGAGTTTTCAGGAGATTTTAATAAATTCAGGAGACTTCCAGGAATTTTTCGTATATAGTCTTTTTTTTGCAATTTAATAATTACACCTAAAATTAGCGCGGGGCCTAAGAAAGTGCGGGGCCCACTGCGACCGCATAGGTTGCAGTGGCCTAAGACCGGCCCTGTCTTAGGGACATATGGGATGATCAGTTCTCTAAGGTTCAAGGTCATTTCTTTGTTGTAGATAGACTAATGACAAAGTGTGGCCACCTTGTAGTCGAGTCTCGCTTTCACATGACATAAAGAAACATCTACAGACGACGGAAGTATTCTCCGTCTACCAAAATTTCAAATTTTTGAGGGAAATCTTCGCTCAAGGGGATAAAGAAAATAATTTCTCTTTACGAATCAAAACAGTTTTTTATTTCTCACGTATAAATCATGAAACTAATGATCGCATAGTCTAATTTAGATTTCAATTATAGATTCACAAAAGTAAACTTAAATTTTGTTTACCCCAATATAATAGATTTAAGTTCTTGTTGCGGAAATAACATTAAAAATTCAATTTTCGTGTCTAAATAACTCCATTCGCATGTTCACTATCTTGTGTAGAATCTCGCGTCTTTGAGAAGTAAATGTTTAAACAAGGTTACAAAGATAGTTTGTGTGGAAACACAAACTCAAAATCGGTCCCCGAAGTGGTCCACCCAGGCAGGTAAAAAGGCAAGTTTCAACATTTTCAGAAAGAATATCACAATGAAATTCTATCAAAGGCAAATGACAGAAAGGAATGGAGAAAGAAGGTTGACAGATCTTGTGTGGCGCCCCATAGGTCCAACAGACCAAGGGATAATTGAAGATGAAGGTGAAGTTAAACGTGAACCTGGCCTAACTGATTTTGTATAATAATTATCTAATAATTATCTTTGATTCCAAGCCTCGACATTTACCTGAATAAAAAAAAGAATAAAAAAAAATAATTAAACGCGATAATAGGAAACACTACTTATTTATGGACCTCATTCACCAATCCTAAACAAACAATATTTAGTCACGTGATCATATTGATAAAACAACGAAAAAACTGTCACGTGACAGCCACTGTGCATTAAAATTAGATTACAATTTGTATAGAAGAGATTCAGAACCATGTGGCAAAATGTTGTTAGTTTACATTTGGTAAATGAGGTCCATTGTTGTTTTAAATAATGTTCCACTTATATGCATACTAAATAGATTTTTTTCTTTAAAAATTATAAAAGTATCATAAATGTAGTAGTTAGTATGATAGAACTTTATTAACTAGGCAATGCAATTGTTAAAAGTCTAAAACCGTTTGCATAAATGTGTTCAAAATATGATATCCCCCCCCTTTACTATTAGTCTCCCGTGTGTTTTACAACTAATAGTGATTAGTTGTAAAAATGGTGTATTTTTATGAGAAACTGCTTGCATAGTTGATTTAAAAAATTAAATTTTTCGCCGTTGCATCAGAACTTTGAAAGGTCTAAAATTTCATGATGTCGGTTTTTCAATATCTTTTCTAGTTTACGAGATCTAAACAGGACGGACTGACGGACGTACTGACAACACAAAACTAATAGCGTCTATTCTCCTTTTAAGGGCCGCCAAAATGCTTCTTCTTTACACTTTTCTAGAGACTTTCTAATGTAACAACGTGACAATGGAATATTGAATGCAGGAATTTTTTAGGACGCCCCTGGCTGTCTGTTGTGACGACAATGAAATTTTATCTTGCATCATTCACAATCAATCGCTAATTTCTTGCCACAATCACCATAGAAACATACAAACACACACGCCTTAACACTGTTTATTGATGTAAATATTGGCACCATAACACTCTAAGTAACTGTAAAGTAAAGAAATAGATGACAGTATCTGACCAATGAAAACTTAATTTACTATCCGAAACGTAGTGGATGACGTCAATGGAAGGATTTAACCCGGTTACCCGGATCATCTAAATCATCATCATCATCATCATCACTCCTTTGAGTTCCTCATGGAACATAGGGCCTCGACAAAAAAAAACGCCACTCTCCACCGTCTCTCGCTAGTTTTTTTATGGTTTCCCAGCTCTTCCCGGTCTTCTCTGCTGTTTCAAGTACATTGCGTCGCCATGTTCTTTTTGGTCTTCTTCTGCGTCTTGTTCCCTGGGGGTTCCGCTCTAAGGCCTGCCTAGCTCTGTTGCTGGTATCTTTTCTAAGGGTGTGACCAATCCTTCTCCACTTTCTCTCTAAGATCAGCACTTCTATATTTTTCTGTCCATCTTTTCTGATCATCCAAATAGCAGTAATAAAAGCATGTAACAAGGCCAAGCAGTTGTTCTGCAATGATCGGCTCTAGTTTTAAATATCAACCTAAATATTACCAATTAAATTCAAGGTATTACTTTAGATTTGATAATTTCGGCACATTTTTTTTTTCTTTGAAGTATAGGTACCAAGTGTTAGTAATGCTGTTATTAGGCTGTACAGTGCTGGTACATTACAGCTATGACGTGAGGTACTTACTATCACTGCGCCTAGAGAAAGAATATGAAGGAGACACACTGAATGATACTCTCAGAGCTAGTCAGCTTACCTTAGCCCCAAACACAACCAGGTAAATGTGAGGAACGCGATTCATTATACCATTAGCCATCGGCGTGGCACCGTGGATGAGTGGTTAAGAGCTTGGCTTCCGAACCTGGGGTCCTGAGTTCAAATCTCGGTGAAGACTGGCATTTTGAATTTCGGGTTTTTTAGGGCACTCAACTCTATTGGGTACCTGACTTATGTCGGGGAAAGTAAAGGTGGTTGGGAGTTTTGCAGGCTACATGACATCTTGCTCGTTAACTGTTGGCCATAGAAACAGATGACCTTAACATCATCTGCCCAGTAGATCGCAAGGTCTGAAAGGGGAATTGACTGTTTTTTTTTCTGTGCTTTGATTTTGTTTATTTTAGTTGAGATTTTAATCTTAAACTATCACTTCTCTTGCGCAGTCAGGAGGAATTTTAAGTTTAAATTCCTCTCCAAAAGGGGTTTGACATTAAAACTCCCCTCTTCCATAATCCACAAAATAATGAAAACAACAGTCACCAAATTCCATGGGGGATTTTGAGTTTACACCCATATCACATTTTTTTTTTTACGATAAAACCTCCTATTCAATATTATTCCGAAGCAAACTACAGTCACCAAATTTTATGAACGTAGCTGAAGAGTCTTTGAGTTTGTTTTAAAAAAACAACAAAAACTCCAGAGATTTTAGTTTAAAACCCCCAACAGATCTTTTTGTCGAAAAAGAATTCATTTTTTGATATGTAATATACATTCAGCAAATTCCTTAAGCGTTGCCAAGGTTGGGGGGGGGGTGTATAGATTTCTACCAATCGCTGGGCTCCATTAATAAAGTGCAGTAAATAGTAGATTTGTTTTTTGAACTAAATTTGTTTAATTGCAGTATAATGCACTGTAGATACCTCAGAATATGCAATTGTTTTTGTTTTAAATACCGAAAAAGTGCATAACGCCTGAGCTCCCCCCCACCCCCGGACTTTGTAGGAGCTCACAGCGCTCCCCGGACTTGGTGTCTGGAAAGGGCGGGGTGTCTGCAGTCTTTATACTAACTCCATTAAGAACCTATTCTAGACTACACTAAACATATTCCAAAAGAATGAAGTGTTGTAATGTAATAAAGATTAATAACGTATACACAATAACACACACACACACAAACCCCCTTCCCCAAAATTGGAAAATAATCCTGGCTACGCCCATGCCAGTATCCTTTATTCTATTTACGTGATTGTAACTTGTATAAAGATCGTGTTAGAAATGTGTGTTCGTATGTGTAAAAGTGTATATATTTTGTTAACACGTTTTGTGTAAGCTCTCAATGTGTGTGTGTGTGTTTGTTGTTTGTTTATGAGGGCACGTAACTTCAAAATAATTCTAATATTTAATTTCTCCATCACAACTGACAAAACGTATCTGCTGCTGGGAGAATCCAAAGTTAGAATAGCTGTCACGGAATCGAAAATATTATTCTTTTAAAATTCGACCAAATGAACCTAGCAGAAGAGGCGTAATGACCCAAACGCCTCTTATTGGCGCCACTACCCCAACCCCACACACAAGCCACCTTCCACAAAAGTATGTAATAACCCTGGCTACGCCCATGCAGGTAGCCTTTATTCTATTTACATGATTGTAACTCGAATAAGATGGTGTTAGAAATGTGTGTTTGTATGTGTAAAAGTGTATATATTTTGTTAACACATTTTGTGTAAGCTCTCAATGTGTGTGTTTGTGTTTGTATGTATGCCTATGAAGGGGCGTAACTCCAAAATGATTATAACATTTAATTTCTCCATCACAACTGACAAAACTTATCTACTTCTGGGAGAATCCAAAGTTAGAATTGCTGTCACGGAATCGAAAATATTATTCTTTTAAAATTTTACCAAATGAATCTAGCAGAAGAGGCGTACTGAGCAAAGCGCCTCTTATTGGCGCCTTCACCCCAACCCCATTTTCCAAGAACATCACATAGAGATAAGGGCTGCGTGTGGCGCCCTCCCCCACCTTTAATTGTGGCGCCCTGGGCGTCGTGTCCATAAATTCCTCTACGACTCTGCGTAGTAATTTAAAATCATTAAATACATTACAGACTTGTAATTATAGCTTGGTTTTCCGTTTTGTTTTTGTTTTGTATTACTTAAAATCTATTTGGAATCCAAATGTATGTGTCGTATGTTAATAAAAAATAAGGAGGTAAATTACTGTTTTTGTTGCTGTTGTTGTTGTTGTTAAAATAGGGATTTGTAAGTAATTTGAATGTAGGAGGCGCGGTGGATGAGTGGTAAAGCGATTGGCTTCCAAACCGAGGTCCCGAGTTCCAAACCTGATGAAGACTAGGATTTTTAGTTTCGCGATCCTTAGGACGCCTCTGAGCTCTAATGAGTCTCTGACACTAGTTTCAGGAAAAGTAAAGGCGGTTGGTCGTTGTGCTGGCCACATGACACTCTCGTTAACCGTGGGCTATGAAAACAGATGACCTTTACACAATCTTCCCCAAAGATCGCAAGGTCTGAAAGGGAGACTTTTGATTTTTACTTATTAGTAATTAATTAATTTTGTTTTACAAATACAAACACGGAGATAAATTCGTGCAGTATTAAAAAAAACGACCGTGATTGTGCCGTTCTTTCCCTTATATAAACTTTAAAAAAAAAATCAAAAATATTGTTTGTGTTTTATGTTTGTTTACTTATATTTTCAGTCCCCTATTGTCAGCCCCAGGCGAGGAGGTGCTGACTCCATCTGGGCCAATGTTTCAACGCATCAACCAGAACGACGCCTGGGTTTACTCCGCCTTCTTTGACACATACAAAGACAAGAATCTGATCCGTGTTTTTGGAATGCAACCTCACGCGTTACAGAATTTAATCTTTTGTCATCTGGGTTTTAAGCACGAGAATTACACGATGGAAGGGAAGAGGACGCTGTTACAAGATAATCATGGCTACAGGTTTTGAGAATATGTCAGCTAGATGTTTTAGTTAAAAATTAAATGTCACTGTATGATTCTGTTTGGCACTAAAGTCTAATTTAAAGGTTACCAACTTTCCCTTTCAATTCTTTAGGACAGGCTTCAATAGGAATCGTTCTTCTATACAGCAGAATCAAGGGGCGGGGGGAGGGGGGGGGCGAGTAGGACAACTTATCCAGTCACCGCGCTAGGGGGACCCGCGTTAAAGAGAATCTTTTATCACCTTAAGCCGATCGCACAAATATTCGTGGCCCTGATAAGAAAAACAACCTCCCAGGGCCCGGATTAGTGCTATGGCCGTTTCTGGTAGTATGCCGTCCCTCAAGGGGGCTGTGACAGAAATGGCGTGTCCCGCACGGTTAGTCAGGTAGATCAAAGGAAAATGACGGGAGCCCCTGTGTCTTTAGTCCGCGAGTCCGGAGTGTCCGTACCACCGGAAGTGAACGCAAATATAAACTTCGAGCTTAACCCCCGAGTCTCACCCCCCGTCAGACAGAGGTGTGTATGCGAGGTGTGTACACTGTTCATTCAGGCTGGTAGAAGGGAGCTCTTGTTCACTTTTGCTGGCCTTAGGGTTCCAAGTGCTTTTGCGCAGCTCTACATGACAATTTCTAATGCTAGTATGCTGCATAAAGTATATTTGTCATCTTCGTCTAGATCAGTGGTTCTCAAAATGTTTTTGACTCGTATACCTTTTGCCACTTTTTAAAATATTTTTTTCTATAGTTTTCAGTAGACCCCCTGCTTCGCTAATTAGGGCATTTTTTGAAGATTCATTAACCTTAATTTTTTCCCACTGATTTCTATGTCATATTTATTAATGTAATAAAATTCTAATTAAAACGAAGAAAAAATAAAATGTAATATGTAGTACATGAATTGACCAAACAAATTACAATATCACCTATTAATTTTGGTTACTTTGATAATAAAATTTCAAAATTGGGATTCAATTTAGAAAAGTTTGAAATAAAAACTTCTCGTTTAGTGATTTCCATTTTTGTTTTTTATTAGAAGATTGGCAACCTTGCTGAGACCTTTTTATTATTTTATAATACCTTAAAAGTATCAGGTATAATCTT
>NW_026602923.1:0-12751 GCF_947242115.1 Biomphalaria glabrata | reverse complement strand
TTGACTTTCGTCACAATGGCTGTAATGGTACTCTTATGTATCCTTAGTATGATGACCCTCACCACTTGACGTCCCTTGCGGTACCACCCTCACAAGGCTAGCTACGCCACTGTATCAAGGACCATATAAGTGAAACATACATTAAGACCCGCGGGCCGCATTTAATATATGCAAGTTATTAATATTAATATTAAAATTAATATTCTTCTTTTAATTATTATTATTATTATTATTGTCATGTTAGAAACGAATGAGTATTAATTTTCTGGCGCTGCCTGGGAGCAGCTTCGCTAATCAGAAACAAAATTCATCGTTTTCCTTTTATCAGTTTCCACTGAGGAATTTTCTGGTGATGTGGCAGGTCTGCAGCAATACCGCCCTCTGACAGGCAACGAGGGTTATTATTGTTATTATTATTATCACTAAAACAAAATATTTACTGGTACACATTTGTTTCACTTACCATTATTTTTATATGAAGATAACACAACAAAAACAACTGAAAAAAAAAATCAAAATGATTCTGTTCAATTACTTTGACTAGATCTACATAGTAAACATATATTTTTCGCCCTACTAAAGGCAGTAAGACATTTGTATTGGGAAGGTTGTCTAAAAGTTAATTCAAAAATACATTTTTTAAACTGTGACTATTTTTGACCGCTGCTGCCAAGTGGTGATTAAATGTTTGTATTTCCAGATAAAAATCTAATGGGATATCAAAAACGTAGACGGAGATCAGTGTGTTTATAACCCCCCCCCCCCCCAAAAAAAAATAAAAAAATCACCAATATCAAAAATAAGTTATTTTCAAGCAATCAAATAGTATGTCGTTTACCAAAACTCTTTCAACCCTCAATTTTAGAGTATTCTCAAACACCTCTTAGGCTTATCAGTTGATGTAGCCCTCCTCCATTTCCATGCACATTTGTGCCCACCACATACACAAACAATATTTTCAAATATAAAACCCCGTTTCCGGAAAGCAGGTTCAACAGGAACACACAATGGCAAATACAGTTAACTCTTTACATATTTTTTTTCTTTGTAAGTCCTAGATGTAGAAAGAACTAATTTGGAAGAAAACACACTTCCCCCCCCCCTCCAAAAAAATATATAAAAAAATCTTACACATGCACATACCTAATAGGTCCTTAAATTCACTGTCATAGTTTCAGAATTGTAATTCCAGTTGGTATGCACCATTGTAAAACAGCTCAGCACTTTAAGGGTTAAAGAGGAAGGAGATATTTTGTTTGTACTTTAAAATGCCGGCTTCCAAATACAACTTTAGGCTTCAGTGGACAGTGTGAATAAAAATGTGTTTTCGTAAATTTAACCGCTGCGGTTTCGATCTAGGAAAAAAAGGTTTAGTTTTCCTAGACTTGGGTATTAACTTTCGCCTTTTATCGTCCATAGCTTGTGGGAGAATAGGTAATGATAAATGAATGAACGAGTGCTCAGAACCAATAATACTTAGATGTATCAGGATAAGAGGGTAACCGGCTCAAGTAAATTTAACAGAAATAAATTGCCAGCATAATCTTCCTATTAATATAACATTAATACTACTAATAAAACAGAGATATACAAAATGAGGTCAACTTACCTATTTTACTAAACCAAAAGTGATTGTACATATTTGTTTAAAATAAAATAGAAGTTTCGCCTAAATAATTACCTCTAACACAGTTCACTGGATCTAAGCACATTTAAAAAAAAAAATTTGCAACGATAATCCAGACTGGTTTGGCTTACCTGTACGCTGACATTTTTTTAACATTTGAGTGGTATAACACTTGGTTGGTGACCTGGAAAGCATTTTTTAAATGTCTAGAGCAGGGGTGGGTGACAAGCAGACTGTGAACATATATGTCCTAATGTGATGGCATAGAAACACATCCTCCTTAGCAGCCACAAAGGTTTCATTGATGCAGGTTTTCTGTGAATTAAATAGAATCATTTCGGTCTTGATATCCCATGGTAATCATTGACAGATTCCTGTGTAGTGTCCCAGAGGCCTCAAGAACACTTAAACTTGTGATGTATTGGAAATAATTTAATATATAATGCATTCAATCAAGAGTTCTAAAATTACTAGTGACGCCATGCAGTCCACACCGGGTGACACCAATTAGGGGGTGATACGCGAATGAAAAAGATTTAATATAGGCACAAACTAGAAAATTAAAAAAAAAACAACTTAAAGTTGAATATCAGCAAAAAAAAAAAAAAAAACAACAACAACTAGTAAATTAAAAAATAAATAAATAAGAAATCTCTAGATATACACCCAAATATGTTTCGGCATATATACTGTACTAATCTAGATCTATATTTTTTGGTGACCGGTCATTTCCTCCCCTGTCACTTCATCCCCGGTCATTTCATCTCCGGTCAATTCATCCCTGGTCATTTCATCCCCTGGTCATTTCATCCCCCAGTCATTTCAGCCCCCGGTCATTTCATCCCCAATTAAATATTTTTCTTTTTTTCATTGTTTAATTGTGCTTTTAAGACTTTGACTTTAAGCCCTCATTTAATCTAATATATAAATATGATTGTGTAGAATGCTTTTTGATATTTTTTGACATGTTACTAATGGGTTGATAGTGTTTCCTCTTCCACTTTGCGTTCTTGGTGAGAAATCTTATAATATATTGTAAATGTAGGTGTGTACTTAGCTATAGCGCTTCTTTTGGATGTGGGGATGTAATATTATAATATTATCCTGCGCATGACGTAATGATCAAAGGCCAAGGTGTGGTGCAAGTAGTGGTAATCTTTTGAGAGATAGAAGTGCGATTTCAATAATTATGACCGTGCCGCTGATAACTTATCATCAACGGCCGCCAATGTGTGGTGAAAGTACGACCATGTTTCACTTTATTTTATTTTTCAATCGCTCTTTCTTGAAATTGGACGCGTCATTTTTAGCCTTGAAATAAGGTTTTATTTATTTTTTTTCTAATAATATCAAGATAGCTCTTTTTTTTTTTACATTACCTCTATATTTATAAATGTTAAATTTTTATAGTTTCTAATGGCATTTAATTTAATTTTAATCTTATCTAATGTGTCATACTTTTTGTCATTTCAATAAAAAATGAATATATTAAATATTGCTCATTTCATGATTTTTACTATTACTATTTGTTAGATAAATTATGAAAATAACAGGGGGTGAAAATAACGGGATGAAATGACCGGGGGATGAAATGATCAGGGGGTGAAATGACCGGGGGGTGAAGTGACCGGGGATAAAGTGACCGGGGATGAAATGACCGGGAACCATTTTTTAAGGCCCTAATGCAGGGGTCTCAAACTCATATCAGCATGTGGGCCACAGTGGAAACTAACAATCAGTCAGCGGGCCACACCACGAAAAGAGAATGTTTTTTCATTAAATTTTACAAATACTACTGTCACTGCAGTTAAATGCTAAAATAAAGTTTTTATATAATTATTAATTACATTTATTGTAGTTTATACATGCACAGGCAGTTAAGTTTACTAAAATAAGTTGACGTTGCCTCTGTCACTAATAAAAAAAAGCAGAAACTGTAGTTCCCCCCCCCCAAAAAAAAAAAAAAAAAAAAAAACTATAATTACTAGGCCTACTGCAGATGGCTCGTCACTCATGTTTCTGTTCACTCAGCTAAGAACGTCACACTGCAGGTCCAGTAGTTCCATCTGGACTTCCACTGGAACGTTTTTCGCGTCAACTGCGAACGGACTGGCAACAAGGAAAAACTGTGGTTCGAGAGCAGTGAATTGCTGAAAGCAGTGTTCAAAATCTTCAAGTAGTCTGAAGAGGATGTCTACGTAGTCTTTCAGGCGCTGTAGTTCAACCGTTATGCTCTGTAGAAAAGAGAAATGAGCCAGGTTTCCATCTGCCAGCTGAGTGGCCCACAAAGTCAGCTTGCATCTGAATGAATCAAACATCACGGTAATCAGCTGCTTTGTGCCCTGTAGTTGTGAATTGATTGCATAGAGATGTTGCGTGATATCAGTAAGAAAAGAAAGATCCGACAAAAACATTGGGTCACTGAGCTCTGTCTTTCATTGCCATGAACAATGCTATTTCCCGTCTCAGTTCAAAAAATCTCTGCAGCACTTTTCCACGACTCAACCATCTGACTTCCGTATGATACAGCAACTCTCCGTATTCCGTTTCTAAATCAGCTAGAAATGACAAACTGTCTGTGGTTGAGACCCCGTGCACGTATGAAGTCCACCGTCTTCACGACAACATCCATCACGTTCTTCATTTGTAGACTTTTGCCACAGAGTGCTTCTTGGTGCAGAATGCAGTGTATGGCTGCAAAAGGTCCCGCCAAGCTGAGCTGATTCCGTTTCTCTACCATTAATCCAACAACAATAACCTTCTCTGAACACATTGCTGGTGCACCTTCCGTAGCCACTGCAACAAGTTTTTCCCACGGTAGCCCACACCTGTCAATACAAGCTTCCAGTTCTTGAAACACGTCACGTCCAGTCGTCGTTCCTTTCATGGGGAGTAAGTCCAATAGCTCTTCAGCAGTGTTCAAGTTTTCGTCGACCCAACGAATGAATACGGCACAGTATGCGGTGTCTGTTTACACCAGTAGACTCGTCCAGTGCAATGGAATATGCTACAAAGTCTTTTGCAGCGGCAATCAGTTGCTGTTGAACATTTGTCGCTGACTCGGGGATCCTGCTTGCCACTGTGTTCGCAGACAAACGCCTTCGAAGGGGTTCTTTTTCTCGGGGCAGATAATTTCACACGCCTGTAGCATACACTCTTTTACAAACTGACCTTCAGTGAATGGTCGTGATGCCTTTGCTATCATCTCGCTAACAACAAAGCTTGCTTTCACAGAATCTTACACATGTACCCCATCCCTCCCCATCTCCCTTTCTTTCTCCTGTTTCGCTAGCCGCGTGGCCTGATTAGCCTTGCGGCCAAACGGTCGGAGCAGTGATATAATAGTGGCCAGATTCTAGTCGGTATCGGCCAGAGGTAAGAATCAGGCCACCGTTCACCCAGCTGAAAGCCTAAACGGTCAATGGGCGACAGTGACACCTCATTTACTGATTTGTGCAGTTGTAAATCATTTCACGGATTATATGTGGTCATTGTAAATTTTATCAAATTTTTTTTACATTCGCGGACGTGGTCGCGGGCCACACAAAATAGTTTCGCGGGCCACGTGTTTGAGACCCCTGCCCTAATGTATGTATTTTATTTTATTTGGTAAAAATGTCCACAAAGCTACGCGATAAGTTTCTCAGAAATGCTGAAAAATAATCGGCGCCAATGTTTTCGCCCCGGACCTCGCTGAGCGATCTTTAAACGCTCCCTGAGACCATTAGATGAGAAAGGTAGCAGCAAACATACAGCATAATGTTGTATCGTTTTCATATAAAAGTCTAGCAAGCAAATGTGTTTATTCTGTTTATATGATGTTAATAAATATACATTGTAAAGAATGCAAAATCATTTTTAAAAATATCATAAACAAAGGAATTTTAAAACAGAATTGACTAATTTTACATTTTGAGCGAAAATCGATAATAGTAGATAGTCACCTTACAGTATTGGTTCAACGAAAAGAATTGACGATAGTTTCTACCTAGAAACGTTAGGACAAAGTTGATAGCGGTAGGATGAGGTACCGCACGGGTGACACCGACTCTAGTGACGGCACTGCTTAACATCACTAGTTTGTCTTTAGAAATATATTCATATGTTTGCATGAGGGCCGGATTTAAGCGTGTGGAGGCCGCGGAGCACAATTTTCGTAGAGGCTCTTACATCGATTAGACAGCTTTAATGAAACTTCGTTTATTAAATTATAATAAATATATCCTATTAAATGCTATATTTTAGAGCAATGGAATAGAGTAGGCCTAATTTTAAGTGTAATATCATATTCTCTCTTAAATGTGCATATTTCAGTTTATAAAATACTATTTTTAGGTTTGTGAAGAGTAACGGAATGTTGACGCACTACCATATATTTGGAGCTGGATTTATACATTACGAGCTCACATATTAGTTATCATTCGCGTCAGCATCATTTATATCATTATATCATTATGTTATTTTCCACCCTTCACAATAGAAGAGAGTTTTCTAATTTTATTTCACGCCCTAGCTTTACTTAGACTTGACCGAAATTAACTCATACACCTAGCCAAACAATATCCACCTTTTATCTTTACACACTCACTGAGACCTACCATCTTCCACCCCCCCTCCTTTCTATTGCTAATCACACTGATACAATTTTACTTACTTCTCCTTACCTCCATCCCCTGCTCAACCCTGAAGGCACCGGGTAGGAAAAAAAAGTGGACGTAGGCGTGGACATCAAAAGATCTCTTAAAACTATTATGATTGACCAGTCCAGAGATTCTTCGCAGGTTACCACACTCTCTCTCTCTTCCCCATTCCTTTCCTGTCTCACCGTGACTCAATTAATCTTCCTTTTCGCACCATTTCTCCTGTTTCTTACAACATTTCTTTTAATTGCGCTTCTTTCTGGAGAGAACTTTTCATATACTCACCCTCTCCTTCACTCTAACGCCACCATAACCCCCTGGCATCTCTGAACCACGTGATTTGAAATCTTTGGTAATTTCATTATGAGCTCGTCAGGAGGGCGGACGAGTTCCTTCTCTCCAGATAATACATTTTCCTTTATTCTTGTCGGAGTTGAGTGCCTATATCTTTAGATATCCTGCTCTTTTATTTCAGAAGCCTACTCGAACGCTGCAGACTTTTATTTCAGAAGTATCCAATGACGAAGCAGATCTCTGCCAAGACCCGTCACTGGCTTTTGCTACCGGTTACCAAAGTTCATTTCTGCCTCTATATCTGAAATATCCACTTAACCAACAGGCAGTAACAGCAACTAGCCATACCAATCTACCTAAAGCACCACCTGACTCAGAAGGGAATAAAAAAAAAAAGAAAATAACACTCAGACCATTTCGCCATAACATATAGTGATGATCTAAACCAGTGTTGCCCAAAGTACCGCCCGCGGGACAGAACCGGCCCTCGACGTGGTTCCATCCGGCTCACCGAAACGTCGGCACAGAAAGTAGAAAATCCTCCCACCCCCCTTTTTTTTCAAAAAAGTTGAAAATATATATTTACCTTCGTTAAGGCCCTCACTTTTTCTCTGATCTATTGATACCATGACCTTTAACGAGTGTGCGTTTATGAAGTGGAACTCTGAATATAGAGTTTACCAGGAAAAAGTATGGATTTTTTTTTATGGAACATATGTCAACATATTTTTTTTGCAAGGAAAGTCTGTTTCAAAAACAACAACATATACAGCGGAATTATAAAACAAATATGAAGGCCTTCTTGGTTTGGGCCGCGTATAAAAGATTGGTTAAATTACGTCTAGAGATTGGATGGTCGATGGGAATATTTACAAAATAGATAATAAAATAATTTGGTGGTAAAGGTAGCTACAATGTTGATCAAATTTAAAATAGAGAAATGAAGCCAATTTTAGACGCTAAAAATTTTTTATACTTTAGGTATCCCATTAAATTAATGAAAGTACTAAGTTCAATTGTTTTAAATCGTTTTAAGGTGAATTTTGTTTTCATTTTTTTGTACCCTTTTCTTGATGTGGCCCGCGACACGCGTGTCGAAAGTTAAAATGGCCCGCAGGTCGAATTAGGTTGAGCGTCACTGATATGAAACCCAATCTTATGTACATCCATCCTTCGGATATCTTATTTATACAATACACGATCTCCTCCTTTGATAAATAAATATTCATCCATTGTAAATTTGCACATTACTCTTTGTTGTTTCCCTTTAGTTTTATCTGCGCCTGTATGTAAACCTTGTGCAAGTGGAGTCTCGTTCAACAAACCCAAGTCGTAAAGACAGCCAACTCCCTTACACGGACTCCACTTCTCACACACGCTATAAGCGGGCACTTCTTAACCACGATAGTGTTGCCAGCCTGAAGACTTAAAAGTATTGTCGGTAAAAATGCAAAGAAACACAACGTGTGACCGACGAAATTCAGATACATGTTTTTTAGCCTTATTGTGGGGGCAATTTCTTGTAAAGGGACAACCAGATGAAAGAGAGCAGCTAGATCTAATAATATGAGTGTTGCTACTTCTAAGGACCAATTGGTGGCGGGCAGGGGCGGTTAAACTATATGACACGGTGTCTAATTGCCATGCATAACTACTTACAGATGTTGGCCGACATTATAGGATTCAACCAAGGGGTTTTAAATCGGCGATTCGTTTATGTTTTGTCACATTTACTTTTTAGTCTCATCCGACATAGACCTCAGTTTAACTGTACGTCTGACATAGACCTCAGTTAAACTGTACGTCTGACATAGACCTCAGTTAAACTGTACCTCTGACATAGACTTGAGTTTAACTGTATGTGTGACATAGACCTGGGTTTAACAGTATGTCTGACATGGACCTCAGTTTAATTGTATGTGTGACATAGACCTCAGTTTAACTGTATGTCTGACATAGACCTCGGTTTAACTTTATGTCTGACATCGACCTCGGTTTAACTGTATGTCTGACATATACCTCGGTTTAACTGTATGTCTGACATCAACCTCGGTTTAACTGTATGTCTGACATAGACCTCGGTTTAACTATATGTCTGACATCGACCTCGGTTTAACTGTATGTCTGACATATACCTCGGTTTAACTGTATGTCTGACATCGACCTCGGTTCACCTGTATGTCTGACATAGAACTCAGTTTAACTGTATGTCTGACATAGACCTCGGTTAAACTATATGTCTGACATCGACCTCGGTTTAACTGTATGTCTGAAACAGAACTCAGTTTAACTGTATGTCTGACATAGACCTCGGTTTAACTATATGTCTGACATCGACCTCGGTTTAACTGTTTGTCTGATATATACCTCGGTTTAACTGTATGTCTGACATCGACCTCGGTTCACCTGCATGTCTGACATAGAACTCAGTTTAACTGTATGTCTGACATAGACCTCGGTTAAACTATATGTCTGACATAGACCTCGGTTTAGCTGTATGTCTGACATAGACCTCGGTTTAACTGTATGTCTGACATAGACCTCGGTTTAACTGTATGTCTGACATAGACCTCGGTTTAACTGTATGTCTGACATAGACCTCGGTTTAACTGTATGTCTGACATAGACCTCGGTTTAACTGTATGTCTGACATAGACCTCGGCTTAACTATATGTCTGACATAGACCTCGGCTTAACTATATGTAGTTGAGCCAACAAAGAAAGCAAACGAAGAGATCTGTCATGACCATAGTAACCTTGTACGGGTGAGGGGGGGGGAGCGCATTGTATTTTGTTTTAACTGTTTTATTTTACTGTGACGGTTTGGTCATTCTTTGTCATTAGGCAGTTCACCCTATGAAGTTGGTTGAAAACGACGTGTGCCTAGTCGTAAACATTTACGCAGTTTGGTGAAACTATAGGGCAGCTGTAGAGCTAATGCCTTGCTGAGTCACTTCATTTCTAATAACTAGTATATTCTCTGTGAGGTTGTAGTTACTGTTTTGTAGTCTTAGAGTATACGTTGTGTTTTGTGTTTATTTCCGCAAGTGGTGGGCTGCAATTTATGACTGATTTGTTGTTTTGATTTTGTTTATTTTAGGTGTGATTTTAATATTGAACCATCATCTGCCCCAGCACAGCTTAGGGGGGTGGGGGTTGAGGTTAAAACACCCTGTCCTATAAAACACAAAATAATACAGTCACCAAATTTCATGGGCGTAGCCAAGGACAATTAGTAACGTTATTATGTTTTGTTTACATTTGTAAACCTGTAAAAATTAATTATTTTATGAAAAGAATGTGAGATGTTTGTTGATGGTGACTTCAAGGTAAGTAAAAAATGATTGTCTTTTGCTGTAAAACAAAATTATAACAACGCAACGAATTAATATGTAACATTCATTACTTGTATTATAGTTTTAAGAATGATAGAAATTTACATAATAACATAAGGACAAGAAGCAACATCTTTTTTCTATTGTTTTTAACATCAGCATTTCCAAAGTTTAAAAAAAAATATTATATCTACGCCACAACTGCAGAAATGCTTTCAGCCACTAAACTTGTATATCCACGTATATAATTAGAGTTCTTATGTTATGAAACAATCGTGAATAGATGTATCACAAACAAACTGCATAACAAAAAACATTATAAAACTATTGGATAAAAATGCATAAAACCATTTCGATGTGGTTCTACCATAGGAGCCCACATGTAACTTCGGCTAAAATTAAATGTCATATTTGTAATCTGATTTTCTTAGTACAAATTCTAAAAAATTATATAGAAATTTGATCCCGGATTTCTAGTCTTTACATTCGCCTATCCTTAAATCTGTTAGACTGTTAACAGTTTTTCTCTATTCCTCGATATTTTGCCTTTGATAAATTTTATCTTCCAATGACAGGTCCGTCAAGTATCTACTCATGTAAACAAACACCTAGGGAATAGTATCATTCACTGAATCATTTATAATTTCACGTGCGTCTTAATTATTTCTATCTACATCAGTTGTTGTTTTTTAATAATCATAGTCGTAATCCATGTTAGTTTTGGCGAGCTTTAACAAAATTTCACTTTCTGGAAAAAATATACAGATTAATTTCCATTATATTTTTAGCAAAAAAACTATTTTACTTTATTATTTTTTTAAGTGAAAGCACGTGTGATATGAAAAAAAAATAGAAATAGAAAATTATTCAAAGTGATGCTACACCATGTAGCCGATTGCAGGGAGTTAATGTTAAACATTTTGCGTTTCAAAAGATTTCCAAGTTAATTGAAAAATGAGATATCCATTTATAAACTCACTTTTCTTGATTAATAAGCCAAATCGTTTAAAGAATTGAAATAGTAGGTGTAAATTATTGCATAACGTAGATAATTTTATCCACAGAACTTGTTATCTATTTATTGGTGCATTGCTATTCCAAAGTCTATTAGATGAAAAACAAAACTAAACTTCTAAGTTTTTCCATATTTTATTAGCGGCCCCCATGCGTGGAATAGACGCTATTAGTTTTGTGTGGTCTGTTTGTCCGTTTGTCTAGTTTAAATCTCAGAAACTAGAACTGTGGGTCATGGGTTCTAATCCAGGCGAAGAGAGCGATTTTTACATTCGGGATCTTCACTGCGCCACCCTGCTCTAATGGGTGCCTGACATTATTTGGGAGAAAGTAAGACACCCTGGTTAACAGTGGGTCATAGAAACAGATGACCTTTACCTCATCTGCCCCATAGATCACTAGTACATACATGGAAACTTTACTAACATTTAAATAAAAAAAACAACAATTTGTAATTGAAAAAGGCTTTTAAAAGAAAGAATTTTTTTTGGTGTATATTATTATTTTTATTATTATTATTATTCAGTATCAATAAATATTTACATGTTAAATCAACAGGTGTTATTTTGTTATCTAATAACAAAAAAAAAAAAACAACTTTATAACTCTAATTGTCAAACGTCAAATAAAAAGACATTATATAGTCTTTTCCTTGTGAGTAACCTATTTGAGTGCCCGAATTTTTAAATGCAGAATTTACAAGCATTATATAATAATTTCTTAATAAAAGATCATTTTTAATAACATGAATTCTAAGATGTCGATTCCACGGGTGTTCATAGCCATCTCCATTTTAATAACTGTGATCTTTAAATATAGAATCAACGGACGTTAAATTGTCTTCTCCTGTTAAATAGCCACTTTGATTATCCGAGTCCTTACATGTCAATTCATCAGGTGTTATACATTCATCTGATTGTTAATAACTATTTGGATTACTCTAATTCGAAAATGTCGAATCAACAGGTGTTATATAGTCATCTTCAATTAAATGATCATTGTGATAACCCGAATTGTCAAATGTTGAATCACAAGGTGTTATATAGTCATCTTCTGATAAATTATCATTTTGATAACCTGAATTCTTAAATGTCGATTCAACAGGTGTTATATAGTCATCTCTTGTTAAAAGATCATTTTGATTATCCGAATTCTTAAATGTTGACTCACAAGGGGTTATATAGTCATCTTCTGATGAATGATCATTTCGATAGCCTGAATTCTTAAATGTCGAATCAACAGGTGTTATATAGTCATCTCCTAATAAAGGATCATTTTGATAACCCGAATTCTCAAATGTTGAATCAACAGGTATTATATAGTCATCTTTTGGTAAATGATCATTATGGTAACCTGAATTCTCAAATGATGAATCAAAAGGTATTATATAGTCATCTCTTGATAACGGATCATTTTGATAACCAGAATTCTTAAATGTCGAATCAACAGGTGTGATATAGTCATCTCCTGGTAAATGATCATTTTGATAACCTGAATTCTCAAATGTTGAATCAGCAGGTGTTACATAGTCATCCCTTAATAAAGGATTATTTTGATAGCCCGAATTTTCTAATGTTGAATCAGCAGGTGTTACATAGTCATCCCTTAATAAAGGATTATTTTGATAGCCCGAATTTTCTAATGTTGAATCAGCTGGTGTTATATAGTCATGTCTTGATAAAGGATCATTTTGATAACCAGAATTCTCAAATGTTGAATCACTAGATGTTATATAGTCATCTCCTGATAAAGGATCATTTGGAAAAACGGAATTCTCAGATGTCGAATCAACAGGTGTTATATAGTCATGTCTTGATAAAGGATCATTTTGATAACCAGAA
>NW_026602922.1:0-66000 GCF_947242115.1 Biomphalaria glabrata | reverse complement strand
TCGAGGGCAGTTTTACTAGCAAATACTTGAGCTGTACTCAATTTGTGATCTGACTGTCCCTAAGTACAATGTGCGTAACATGTAAGCTTTGTCACCCCACTTTGTGCTGGCCAGCTTTCTTAGTAACGCTAACTTCTCCGAGGCTTTTCTTTCAACTTCCTGGACGTGCTGAAACATTGACAGTTTTCTGTCCAGGGTCACCCCGAGATATTTTGGCGTGTTTTCACGTTGGAGTCGAGCCCACCGAGTTGAAGATTGAATGGAGCCTTAAAAATGTCGATCCCTAGGCTGAGTAGGGACCAATTAAAATTATGTAAAAGCGATTTTTTTTAATTAACAATATTTGATTAATGAATACATATTATTTTGAACAAAAAAGTAAGGTTTTGCAAAGTTATTAATTAGTTGTTTTTTTTTTTGGGGGGGGGGAGGGGGGGGCATTAAGATGAGGTACCGCACCGGGCATCATATTCTCTAGCTACGCCACTGTTATAAACACACACACACCATTTCGCTACATCACTTTTTTTCCAATGTTTTGTTAAGGAAACAACGAAACAACTAATATAAACAACTACCAAAAGTTAAGTGTGCGCGCGCATGCCCGCTACACGAGAAAAACATCCGGCTGTTGGACGTGTTAACATTTTGGTTGATGTGTTTCGTGCATTGGGGGGGGGGGTAACGAAGCTGGGTGCTGGAAGGAGCAGAGCAGTGGTTAATAACTGGTCTAGAGGGTTCTTGAAATTAGGTGGCATGTCTACAGGCCTTCTAATGGTTTCGAAACCTGCCTTCCGCAACCCTAGCCGTCTGCAACAACTTTATTTTGTAACCTTCATCTACTTCGCCTGTTTTCAATAAGAACCTATCTTTGGACTTCTTTGGATCTCAATTGTGGTACCAGCGGCCGTGGCGAAACATGTTATCGGCTCCTAGTCCAGACTATATAGCACTGTCGATCATAGTATCGAGAGGTTGTACATACATAGTTGAAGATCATTTGCACTGTTCTGTAATTTTATAATCATTGTAAATATGGACCTTACAAGTTGTCAGATCAAGATGCTTTTTTTTTTAATTCATCACATGGAATGTAGATCAAGAATTTTTTTTTTTTTTTTTTTTTAAAGGAAACCTCAGAATTTGCGCTATTCAGTTATTTTTTAGTTTTGGCAGCTTGTTTAAAATAATAGACAAGTTAACATTTACATAATTGCCACAGTTACTGAAGTTCTAAAAATAATAATGAATTACTATACTATATTGTTCTAAGTGCAAAGATCTTTATCGCGGTTTATGTCATTATGCATAATTTTTATTTTTACGTCTTAATTATTGTAAGAATTAAGTCGAAGACACTTGGAACTCGCTGGCACACGGAATTTCGCCTCAATGGCTCCTTCTGCACTGTCTGAACAAACTGTTCAGTCTAGGAAAGATCTAAGGAGATGTCATTTTTTTTAAACCCGCCTTCTTCTTATAAAATACAGACGTTACTTCAAAAACGAAGATGATTACGTCCTACGCGCCATGCATCTAGTCATGCCTCTTAACCAATGACTTTAATAACCAATGGTTCTTAATATCTTATCCCAAGAAGCTTGGGTTTAGATGCAAGGATGAAGGCCGAGCACACCGGGGATCCCCCCATATTCTTTATCTGTACCTCAACAGCTGTTCATAAAAAAGGCCACATGAGGAACGGTATGTGGGTAATAAAATGTTTCTTATGGTTTTCTTCCATCCCCGCCAGTGCAATGGACTCGGTCATAAGGCACCCCTACGGGAGTTCTGTTTTACTTCCCTATTCGCCTTATTTCCTTTTCTAACGACCGTTTCCACCCGAGCGCCATTTTAAGGCGGAGAAGCATTGCACAGACTAAAACATTTCACTCTTTCTTTCCTAACTGACGATACCAACGTTGATTTGACTCATTAAATTAAATTTAATTTTTGGTTTTTATAAACTTTAATTTGTGTTATATAAAAAGAGCATGCATTCTTCTATAATATAACTATAACTATAAATATGATAACTTTATTCCTAATATAACATTTCCTGACTACTTACAAAAAAAGTTATTGAAGTTTAAGCATAACAGGGGAGTGAAACACAATTGAGCAAAATGAATAAGTCCACTGGAACGTAGAAAATAATGAAGGAGGGAAAGAGTTAAATCGTTTGGTTATTTAAGTAAAAATGTTTGTAAAATGTTTTACATGTTTCGGATGTTCCTTCAGAGTTGAAGATAGTTTACTTCCTAGTCCAAACCTCCCGCAGGACGACGGGGGATGGCAGCGGGCAGGGTTTGAACCTTCGACCGTCGATAAATCCGAACGACAGTCCAGCGCGCAAAACCGCACGACCAGGCAGCCATCCTAGGTCATTGGTTAAGTTGCATGATTAGATGCATAGCGCGTAGGGCGTAATCATCTTTTTTGAAGTAACGACTGTATTTTATAAGAAGGAGAAGGGTTTTAAAAATGGATCTTTCCCAGACTGAACAGTTTTTTTCAGACAGGCAGAAGGAGCCATGACGCGAACTTCCGTGAGCCAGAGAGTTCTGAGTGTCTTACAACAATTAAGAAGTCTGTGTGTTGAAATAAAAATTATGCATAATGACATAAACCGCGTTAGAGATCTATAATATGGTAGGGTAATTCACTATTTTGTTATTCGCTAATTACCACAGATGGGCAAAGATTGTGTAGGCAAAATTCTTGGTCTACATTCCATGTGATGAATTTTTCAAAAATTAAAGAAATACCCAGAAAGACACAAAGATAGAGGCTATTTCTTACAAGTGCTCCTTCCTCCCTTGTGCCGTTAGATAATGGAATGGGTTGCCTGAATCAGCCAAGAAAACCAACAACTTTGCGACTTTAAAATTTTACGATTTTTAACATGACTACATTGACTAATAAAATGCGTAGGACGTTATTATCTTATTTTTTGAAGTTGCGCCTGTAAAAATAATAATAATAATAATTATAGCTTTTATATGCTTATAGCATGCTCAGACCAGTGGGAGGGGGTATCTGGGAGAATCGTTTACCGTGCTGCCTGTAGGCGCTCAGTAAAAACAACTCTGTTTGAATTCGGTGTTGACCCTCTAGCCTTTTTCATTGGTAGCCAAAATCCCCTCGGGCCCCACCACATGAGGTGGCCCCCAAATGATTGTTTTTTTTACATTAAATATTGAATATTGCGCTAAATGCAGGGGGGGCCCAAAGAGGTCATGCTCCCGCCCCCCCCCCCAATGATGGAAAATTCCTAGCTACGCCCCTGTGTGCTTGTGTGTGTGAGAGAGAATTCTTTTAAGCTTTAGGTCACTATCATGATCGAAAGTTATACATGGACGCAAGCCTCTTAAACTCAAGCATTTTCAATAATCATGTGGATGATAAAATCGTCATGATAATATAGATCAGTGATGCCCAAAATACGACCAGCGGGCTAGATACGGCCCGCGATGTGTTTCCATCCGGCCCGCCAAAACGTCAGCACAAAGAAGAGAAAATCATCCCTTCCAAAAAAAAAAGGGTTTAAAAATGTATCATTACCTACTTTAGGGCTCTTATATTTTGAGAAAGATGATAATAAGCGAACTAAAACATTTCTTGATACACTCCTATGTGCACTTAAATTGCTATCATGTGACAAAATCATGACATCCTTCCAATACTTTTGTGGTAAGACTAATTGTTTTATTTCTCTACCATTTATTTTTGTTTTCCTTAACAGTATTTCTTCTTCTATGACAAATTTCTCAATAAGATTATTATTTCTTCTGTCAGTAATTCTATCATAAATTTTTGCCAATTATGTTATCCTGCCTTTGTTCTTGGGCCAATTTATTTATTCCTTTTAATTCTTCTGTTTTAATTTCTTTAGTTCCATCTTTCTGTTGTCCTGCTTGTGTTACATCCTGTTCTTGATTTTGTATTTTAACTTCTATTATTTCTTCTTCATTCTCATTGTCCTCTTTGCAATTAACTGTTTCCTCAGTTATAACTATAGACTCCTGTATTTCTTCTTTTGGCTTGTCCCTAGACCTATTTACTACCATATTACTTATGTCATTTTCTGTTTCAGCCTTACTGTATTGCTTTAGTCTTTCATATTTCTTTTCCCATGATTTAATTTCTTGTCTTGAGGATTCCTTCAAGCCTGTTAAGTTTCCAATCAGCATATCATGTCTCATGTTAGGCATGGCTACTCCCTCACAATGACCAGTGTAAAAAGGTGTCCCAATGAACACTTTAAATACTTCCTTCACACTGCCATCTGCTAACTTCACTTTCCTGGTGTATCCTTTATAATACTGAGGCTCAATCGAATCAGCACGAACCACGAGTGTGTTACAGCCACTACCTCGGATTCCTTGAATTAGCACATTATTTATAAAAGCTGGGTAGAAGGCTATTTTGTTTTCCCAAACAAAAAATACTCTGTCAGAATCTCTATTTTTAAATTCCCTGCTTTTACTCCTATTGTATGTGTTATTATTGTAATTGTTGTACCTATTCCTACTGTCTGCTCTGTAATTAGGCCTATTTCTACTATCTGCCCTATTGTAATTATGTGCACTACCTGATCTATTATAATTATTCCTACTGTTTGACCTGTTTTGTGTTCCCCTGCATCTCATAGCCATATGTCCTTTATTCCCACATCTATAACATGTTTTTTTCCCTGTTGTTTGACTTATCTCTAGTATTGCTATATCTAAAATGTTGGCTATCCCTACTTCTATTCCCATTATTTGCGCTGTTTTCCTGTGTGTATCCCACTAAATCAATATTGTTTTTATCTTTAACAGAAAAAGGATTACTGGGATATGCATTTTTATATGTTCATATTATCTCAGTAATATCATCTTTGATAAATGATTGTAATTGAGGGTCACATTTAGCTATAAAGTTGTCAACCAATATAAAAAATTTTAATCCTTGAACGAAGTGGTCGTCTCCTTCCCATTAGGACTACAACAGTATGATTTTAAAACTCCTTTATCCCACTATCGGTCAGAATGTTACAAGATCAGCTGTCGTCATCGAGAAGTACATATAAGTCAAACTCATAAAGCGCTGATTGTGAGTGTGTATGTGTTTCGTGTGTGAATTTCGTTCGTATTTGCATCTATATTTTTTTTGTAAAGTAGTTACGCTGAGGTTGTCTATTGTAGTCAAACTGAATTTTCATCTTATCTTATCTTATCTCAAAGGTACTGTCAATCTTCTCAAACCCTATCCATTTATTAAAATAGTCTTCTTCCTAGCTTATAGAGGTTTGTGGTTCTGTTTGGTTGGACCGTGTGTTTTCAAAATATTTTTTTCTAAATGTGCTGGCATTGTGTCCATACGCATTCAGCAATTCCTTTTTTTTTTAATTTGGTCGCCATTTTGTACAGTATGATTGTGATTTGGACAAATTTGAGACCACTCATCCTCCCTTATGTTTCAATTAACCATTTTAATTTCATATCTCTTTAGGTAGTCTGAAGTACAATCTCTAGCCTCCTGAAAGGGTTGTAGTATTTTTTCTCAACCAATGGTTGTTGTCATGTGAAATGTTAGTGTTGTTTGTATGGCTACTACTACTATTAGTTTCAATGTCATTTTCTGAGGTACTGGTATTATTATATATTATATATAATATACATAACATACATAATATTATATTATATTATAATAATATATTATTATATTGTTACGAATCTCACTATCCAGGCTCTCTGCAAACTGCACCACACGACACCAACTTAAAGAACTTGACACCTCAGGGCTCCAAAAGTGACGTAACAGTTTAATAGTTGAATAAATAACAGCCAATACTGTACAATTGGCAACACGTAACACAGGCTGTACAAATATCTCTCCGATAACTCCGTACCGCCGTATCAACTCTTGCACTGGCCTCTCCGTCTCGTTCCGGGCTTGCACTGGGTTCAATAGTTCAGGACTGACTTCACACACTAGGCTCGTTGTGTCGGACTCGATCACAGACCAAGATCAAGACGCCAGTCGTCTCAACTGTACTTGACAGTACTCCGCACTGAACCGTACAGAACCACACCGCTGAACTGTGCTGTAGTCGACCGGACTGTAGTGAACCGGGCTCTGAACCCCTGCCGTGAACCGTCTTGACTGCGACACCTCCGCTCTTATATAGGGTCCCTACTGGCCTTCTCGAACCGGACAGAACGCCGCTCGACGTTTCTAGGTGGTCAAATGACTACAACTCTCGTGACGCTCCTGAGCTCTGTTCACGACGTCGATCCTTCCCGGACCGCCGTCGATCCTTCCCGAACCGCCGTGTTGACACTCGTCTCGGCTGACCGTCGTAACTCGGAACGGTTGACCGCTCGTCTAGCGCTGGCCTGGGGCGATTTGCGTCGGCTGACTACACTCACACCACTACCCCCATCTGTGCCACCACCAGGTTTATAACAATATTATTAGTATTGAAGCCCTCATTAATATTAGTAATATCAGTATTCACAGATACGGCATCGAAGGGTTACGTCCTTTTAGTAGGCCTAATTGAATACGTTATTTACCCCACGCACATTCTCAATACTCAAGTGCTTAATTTTTAGATTTGGAGCCAACACTATACAAGACTAGACACACATTTATAGAGATTATAATCGAACGTCTCAACGTCTTATAAGTTTAAGACGTTTCGTCTTACATGAGCACTAGCCGGATATGACCCGCGGCCTGCGGGCCTTAGTTTGGGTATTACTAATCTACTGGACTGAATATAGATCTATGTATATCTTGGAAAATGTTGCGTTCCCATTTTTTTTAAATAATTTTGCCATAGAAATAGAAGTAGAGTGATCAAATCAGCCAACATATTTATATCCAATATAAATAAAGGTCAAAACGGGTTTACCCGATTTATTAAAAAGTTTCGCTCTTTTGATAGAAATACAATTAGGTACTTTTTGTCTACTTTTAGGGCACTCCGGTTGTGAGGGGGGGGGGGACATTAAATATGCACTACTGTCTCCGCCATGCTCTAAAGAAACATTTATGCCAAGTTTTATCAAGATTGGTCAAAGGTTTTGATTTTTATTCGGGACACACATAAATACATACGTAATACATAAATAAAACATACATACATACATACATACATACATACATACATACATACATACATACATACATACATACGCTTTACTTTCTGCTTTATAGTATACATTATTCCCTCCTATTTCTGGTCGCGGGCAGAGTGACAACTCGGTACCATCGAGATAGGACATTTCGCATTTCACACGACACCACCATGGGCATGCCTGGGACTGGGTTACAACTGTTTGTTTACCGATACGCCCTTCATGCCCTTTTCATTGACAGACCTTGTTTACCGATACGCCCTTCATGCCCTTTTCATTGACAGACCTTGTTTACCGATACGCCCTTGATGCCCTTTTCATTGACAGACCTTGTTTACCGATACGCCCTTGATGCCCTTTTCATTGACAGACCTTGTTTACCGATACGCCCTTGATGCCTTTTTCATTGATAGACCTTGTTTACCGATACGCCCTTGATGCCCTTTTCATTGACAGACCTTGTTTACCGATACTCCCTTGATGCCCTTTTCATTGACAGACCTTGTTTACCGATACGCCCTTCATGCCCTTTTGATTGACAGACCTAGGTTTATGATCAGATATTTACATTTCTTTCTTACATTGATGGTGTACTTGCTTGGACCTTCAACTTTCTGATAGTGTGTAAATAAAAGGACATATAACAGGTATGCAAACAACATCCCCTTATAAAGAAACCAATAGATATATGTCTATATAGATCATCGGTTCTGAACATTGGGTGGACTTTTTCTTCATTGGCATTTGGGTGCTGATACGCCATCTTATGCTTGATCTGTAAGCTATTCTTCTCCCCCCCCCTCCCCCCCCCCCCGCCAGCTACGCCACTGCTTGAAGTTATTCTTGATAGGACTCTGTGACCCCTGTTTAGGGTGAGTTTTATTTCTTATTATAAATATTATTTAATATGGTTTCGTTCGTATTTGTATTTGTAGTTTTAGATTAGGAGTTACTTTCAAGGTTCCCCGTTATTTTGTTTTCTATAGGGTTTCAGTTTTGGCGTTATATTTTGATACTGTGGGTTCTGGTGCTGCCCTGAACGCCCTGAACATTGTTATCCTCGTTGATGGTGATCATTCTTCTTGGTTAAAAGATCATTGTGTTACCCTGAACGTTGTTATATGAAGTTGAACTGAACCTGTTACAGAGATGAATCTTTGTCTTGTGCTGGGAAGCTGAATTGCTGTTGACGTCAATGTTATCATGAACATATTATAAGTGTTTTTTTTTACATACTATTTAAGTATTTATATAGACTGGAGACGCGTGGCTGAGCGGTAAAGCGCTTGGTTTCCGAACCAGGAGTCCCGGGTTCGAATCTTGGTGTAGACTGGGAATTTTTTATTTCGGGATCATTGGGCGCCTCTGAGTCCACCCAGCTCTAATGGGTACCTGAGATTAGTTGGGGAAAAGTAAAGGCGGTTGGTCGTTGTGCTGGCCACATGATACTCTCGTTAACCGTGGGCCACATAAACAGATGACCTTTACATCAACCGCAAGATCTGAAAAGAGAACTTTCTTTTTACTTACTAAATACTTGGGCTACATCGGGATTTGAACTTGATCCACTTATTGACTCTAATGTTCGGCTACATATCCATTATAACCATTATTGTAAAAAGAATAAGGCGACACAACTTAGATCGAGTTTTTAAAATCTTATTACATTACTAGTCTCCATTGGATTCGAACTGGATTCCCATCTATCAGCACGTGTCCCTCAACCACAAGTATAAAATGACTATAATATTATTATGATTTGACTAATTAATATCATGCACTAAATAGCAATATCCAGAGTGCATATGTCTTCCCTAGGTCCGAACTTACAATTATTACTTTTTATTTTGTGGATATTGCCACCATTACGAAACAGAGTCATGGCGTTGCATCTATTAAAATGATTTTAAATACTGCTGTATTCTAAGTTGGGATTGATTTTGGCGTTAAAGTCTCCCATCAGTAGAATTAGGTCATCAGTGGGTGTTTCATCAAGTTTGGTTTGAAGTTTATTATAGAAATCATCTTTGATGGTATCTTCTGCATCCTCTGTAGAGGCATATACTTGGATGATAGTGATTTTAATTTGGTTTGTTTGGAGTCAAGCTGTAATGATGTGGTCACTGACTGGCTTCCAAGCAATCAGCGCTGAAGCTGCTTTTTTAGACAAGATGATTCCTACACCACCAGTGTGTTCCTTGCAGTCAGTGATTATTTGTCCAATTGATGTCCACCGCATCTCGCAGATCCCAAGGATGTCCAGCCGGTAAGAGTGAAACTCTCTTAAAACCTGGGCCAGTTTACCGCATTGATTTAGAGTAAACGCACCTAAAAGTCATTAACTATGAAAAATGTTGGATCTTCGCTCTTTGTAATGAACATTAAAAACTGGTGTTGTTTTGACTACTCGCTTATGCTCCTATATCTGTGACTATGACTTTATAATTGATGAATTCCATCGGGTATATTATAATGAATAGTGTAAATGATCATGAACTATATATAACTTCTCAAAAACCTTGACTGCTCAACAGTATTATATAGTCTGGACCTGGATGCGTTAGCCTGCTTGTCTTGTGTGTTATTCTAAGTGAAAGTAAATACTGAATAAAGAGTTTGAAGATTTGTTACAAGGGAGAGAGTAGGAGTTTGAAGATTTGTTACAAGGGAGAGAGGAGGAGTTTGAAGATTTGTTACAAGGGAGGGAGGGAGGAGTTTGAAGATTTGTTACAAGGGAGGGAGGGAGGAATTTGAAGATTTGTTACAAGGGAGGGAGGAGGAGTTTGAAGATTTGTTACAAGGGAGAGAGGAGGAGTTTGAAGATTTGTTACAAGGGAGAGAGGAGGAGTTTGAAGATTTGTTACAAGGGAGGGAGGGAGGAGTTTGAAGATTTGTTACAAGGGAGAGAGGAGGAGTTTGAAGATTTGGTACAAGGAAGGGAGGGAGGAGTTTGAAGATTTGTTACAAGGGAGAGAGGAGGAGTTTGAAGATTTGTTACAAGGGAGGGAGGGAAGAGTTTGAAGATTTGTTACAAAGGAGGAAGGGAAGAGTTTGAAGATTTGTTACAAAGGAGGAAGGGAAGAGTTTGAAGATTTTGTTACAAGGGAGGAAGGGAAGAGTTTGAAGATTTGTTACAAGGGAGGAAGGGAAGAGTTTGAAGATTTGTTACAAGGGAGGAAGGGAAGAGTTTGAAGATTTGTTACAAGGGAGGAAGGGAAGAGTTTGAAGATTTGTTACAAGGGAGGAAGGGAAGAGTTTGAAGATTTGTTACAAGGGAGAGAGGAGGAGTTTGAAGATTTGTTACAAGGGAGGAAGGGAAGAGTTTGAAGATTTGTTACAAGGGAGAGTGGATGAGTTTGAAGATTTGTTACAAGGGAGAGTGGATGAGTTTGAAGATTTGTTATAAGGGAGGAAGGGAAGAGTTTGAAGATTTGTTATAATGGAGGAAGGGAAGAGTTTAAAGATTTGTTACAAGGGAGAGTGGATGAGTTTGAAGATTTGTTACAAGGGAGGAAGGGAAGAGTTTGAAGATTTGTTACAATGGAGGAAGGGAAGAGTTTAAAGATTTGTTACAATGGAGGAAGGGAAGAGTTTAAAGATTTGTTACAAGGGAGGAAGGGAAGAGTTTAAAGATTTGTTACAATGGAGGAAGGGAAGAGTTTAAAGATTTGTTACAAGGGAGGAAGGGAAGAGTTTGAAAATTTGTTACAATGGAGGAAGGGAAGAGCTTAAAGATTTGTTACAATGGAGGAAGGGAAGAGTTTAAAGATTTGTTACAATGGAGGAAGGGAAGAGTTTGAAAATTTGTTACAATGGAGGAAGGGAAGAGTTTAAAGATTTGTTACAAGGGAGGAAGGGAAGAGTTTGAAGATTTGTTACAAGGGAGGAAGGGAAGAGTTTAAAGATTTGTTACAAGGGAGGAAGGGAAGAGTTTGAAGATTTGTTACAAAGGAGGAAGGGAAGAGTTTGAAGATTTGTTACAAGGGAGGAAGGGAAGAGTTTGAAGATTTGTAACAAGGGAGGAAGGGAAGAGTTTGAAGATTTGTTACAAGGGAGGAAGGGAAGAGTTTGAAGATTTGTTACAAGGGAGAGTGGATGAGTTTGAAGATTTGTTACAAAGGAGGAAGGGAAGAGTTTGAAGATGTTTTACAATGGAGAGTGGAGGAGTTTGAAGATTTGTTACAAGGGAGGAAGGGAAGAGTTTGAAGATTTGTTACAAGGGAGGAAGGGAAGAGTTTGAAGATTTGTTACAAGGGAGAGAGGAGGAGTTTGAAGATTTGTTACAAAGAAGGGGGGAGGAGTTTGAAGATTTGTTACAAGGGAGAGAGGAGGAGTTTGAAGATTTGTTACAAGGGAGGAAGGGAAGAGTTTGAAGATTTGTTACAAGGGAGGAAGGGAAGAGTTTGAAGATTTGTTACAAGGGAGGAAGGGAAGAGTTTGAAGATTTGTTACAAGGGAGGAAGGGAAGAGTTTGAAGATTTGTTACAAGGGAGGAAGGGAAGAGTTTGAAGATTTGTTACAAGGGAGAGAGGAGGAGTTTGAAGATTTGTTACAAGGGAGGAAGGGAAGAGTTTGAAGATTTGTTACAAGGGAGAGTGGATGAGTTTGAAGATTTGTTACAAGGGAGAGTGGATGAGTTTGAAGATTTGTTATAAGGGAGGAAGGGAAGAGTTTGAAGATTTGTTATAATGGAGGAAGGGAAGAGTTTAAAGATTTGTTACAAGGGAGAGTGGATGAGTTTGAAGATTTGTTACAAGGGAGGAAGGGAAGAGTTTGAAGATTTGTTACAATGGAGGAAGGGAAGAGTTTAAAGATTTGTTACAATGGAGGAAGGGAAGAGTTTAAAGATTTGTTACAAGGGAGGAAGGGAAGAGTTTAAAGATTTGTTACAATGGAGGAAGGGAAGAGTTTAAAGATTTGTTACAAGGGAGGAAGGGAAGAGTTTGAAGATTTGTTACAATGGAGGAAGGGAAGAGCTTAAAGATTTGTTACAATGGAGGAAGGGAAGAGTTTAAAGATTTGTTACAATGGAGGAAGGGAAGAGTTTGAAAATTTGTTACAATGGAGGAAGGGAAGAGTTTAAAGATTTGTTACAAGGGAGGAAGGGAAGAGTTTGAAGATTTGTTACAAGGGAGGAAGGGAAGAGTTTAAAGATTTGTTACAAGGGAGGAAGGGAAGAGTTTGAAGATTTGTTACAAAGGAGGAAGGGAAGAGTTTGAAGATTTGTTACAAGGGAGGAAGGGAAGAGTTTGAAGATTTGTAACAAGGGAGGAAGGGAAGAGTTTGAAGATTTGTTACAAGGGAGGAAGGGAAGAGTTTGAAGATTTGTTACAAGGGAGGAAGGGAAGAGTTTGAAGATTTGTTACAAGGGAGGAAGGGAAGAGTTTGAAGATTTGTTACAAGGGAGGAAGGGAAGAGTTTGAAGATTTGTTACAAGGGAGAGAGGAGGAGTTTGAAGATTTGTTACAAGGGAGGAAGGGAAGAGTTTGAAGATTTGTTACAAGGGAGAGTGGATGAGTTTGAAGATTTGTTACAAAGGAGGAAGGGAAGAGTTTGAAGATGTTTTACAATGGAGAGTGGAGGAGTTTGAAGATTTGTTACAAGGGAGGAAGGGAAGAGTTTGAAGATTTGTTACAAGGGAGGAAGGGAAGAGTTTGAAGATTTGTTACAAGGGAGAGAGGAGGAGTTTGAAGATTTGTTACAAGGGAGGAAGGGAAGAGTTTAAAGATTTGTTACAAGGGAGGAAGGGAAGAGTTTGAAGATTTGTTACAAGGGAGGAAGGGAAGAGTTTGAAGATTTGTTACAAGGGAGAGAGGAGGAGTTTGAAGATTTGTTACAAAGAAGGGGGGGAGGAGTTTGAAGATTTGTTACAAGGGAGAGAGGAGGAGTTTGAAGATTTGTTACAAGGGAGGAAGGGAAGAGTTTGAAGATTTGTTACAAGGGAGGAAGGGAAGAGTTTGAAGATTTGTTACAAGGGAGAGTGGATGAGTTTGAAGATTTGTTACAAAGGAGGAAGGGAAGAGTTTGAAGATTTGTTACAAGGGAGAGAGGAGGAGTTTGAAGATTTGTTACAAGGGAGGAAGGGAAGAGTTTGAAGATTTGTTACAAGGGAGAGTGGATGAGTTTGAAGATTTGTTACAAAGGAGGAAGGGAAGAGTTTGAAGATGTTTTACAATGGAGAGTGGAGGAGTTTGAAGATTTGTTACAAGGGAAGAAGGGAAGAGTTTGAAGATTTGTTACAAGGGAGAGAAGAGGAGTTTGAAGATTTGTTACAAGGGAGAGAGGAGGAGTTTGAAGATTTGTTACAAGGGAGGAAGGGAAGAGTTTGAAGATTTGTTACAAGGGAGAGAGGAGGAGTTTGAAGATTTGTTACAAGGGAGAGAGGAGGAGTTTGAAGATTTGTTACAAGGGAGAGAGGAGGAGTTTGAAGATTTGTTACAAGGGAGAGAGGAGGAGTTTGAAGATTTGTCACAAGGGAGAGAGGAGGAGTTTGAAGATTTGTTACAAGGGAGAGAGGAGGAGTTTGAAGATTTGTTACAAGGGACAGAGGGAGGAATTTGAAGATTTGTTACAAGGGAGAGAGGGAGGAATTTGAAGATTTGTTAGTAAGCAAAACGTCTGTATTGTATGAGATAAGAGTGGAATCATAGGAAGATTTTAACCAAGACGTAGTCTTGAAGTTATAGACACATAGAAGCGGCTCGTACAAAGAGCGTATATCACCAGTGTTAGCATAACCCTGCAAGATTGAGGAGAGTTCAACTTCAAGCCACTATTTACTTAATAGTTTCCGGACCTTTAACTGCAATGTTACAAGAAGCTTTATAAAGAGATATGGCTGCATTGTCATTAGGGTTTGCAAGAACAGAACGATAGCAGTTGTGCTCTTTCTTTAGCAGCTCTTAAATTTCCACCTTGTTCTCATCAAACCAGTCTCTATTGGGTTTGGCTGTCACGTCCTGGGGTATCATTTTTAGCTGGCTTCAGTTACTAAATGAATCATCGTACTGGAGCTTTCTGAGATCAACCTCTAGTATTCCTCTGAATTTCTCCTGTACAGCAGACAACCTATCAACACCGACCACCAAGTTGGTATTGCGTCCCTTCTAGTTTGATTAGAGTAACACCATTAGTAAAATCACTAAACTTAGGGACACTCTCAGGACAGAAGAGTAAAGCGTAAAGTATCTATAATACATAAAACACTAAACCAGAACTTACACATAGAAAAACAAAACCTGATATAAATACTCAGAAAGACACAAAGATAGAGGCACATTTCTTATTCCGTACGCTGGAACAAATTTGTAAAAGTGCTCCTTCTTTCCTTGTGCCATTAAAGAATAGAATGAGTTACCTGAATCAGCCAAGAAAACCAACGACTTGATTAACATGCATGACTAGATTGACACAAGAGATGCGTAGGATATAATTATCTTCTTTTTTTTTAAAGTTAACTTCTGTAATATACAAGATAATATATGCATCGCCCATTGTAGCCGTTGAACTATAAGCATTCATGGGCATATATTTGGGATGGTTCGTAGCATGCTTACCGGGCGGGCGATCAACTCTCGTTTTTTTTTAAATAAATGATTAATCCTTGACAAATTCATTGCCATAATGGGCATAAACGTTTTTAATTATTGCTTTTTTTAAAATAAGACCTTCAATTAATCACAAATATTCTTAGATAGACCTACTAAATAGATTTCAATTTAGATATATTTATATAAGGAGTTGGGGTTAGGGTTGATGTGGCCAAGTAGTAAAGCGCTTGATTTCTGAACCGAGGGGTATCGGGTTCGAATCTCAATGAAACATTATTTTGAATTATGTGATTGTAGTGACCTAATACAATACTACATGAAGACATGTCTTGATGCTAGGTTTTATTGAACAAGAATGACAAAACTGTTCACAATAACACAGTACACATACACACACACAAGCTGACCTGGACACCATGACATTTTGACACACTAGAACAGATCAGTTCACAACACACAACAAGAAATATAAATACACAACATTAAAGTAAAGTAAAGGCAGTCGTTGTGCTGACCACATGACATCCTCGTTCATTAACTGTCAGTCACAGAAACAGATGACTTTTGATCATTTGTCCTATAGGTCGCAAGGTCTAATTTCTGGATCATTGGGCACCTCTGAGTCCAACCAGCTCTAATGGGTACCTGACATTAGTTGGGGAAAAGTGAAGGTGATTGGTCATTGTGCTGGCCACATGACACCCTCATTAACCATAGGCCACAGATACAGATGACCTTTATATCATCTGCCCTATAGACTACAAGGTCTGAAAGGGGTACTATACTTTTTCTTTTCTTAAATTCCACTATATCCAGAAGAGAAAAAGAAAGTAGTATAAACCAAAACCAAAACAGTTGTCACTCAAACATCAGGATTAAGGATGCATGTTACATTCTATCAGGACACAGTCAATGAATTATTTTTCACCTTTGAACAGGGCACAACATAATGAGGCAACACTTATTCTGGATGTTGAAACTAGTGAAACATGCCTTGTGGAGTTCCTCCAAAGAACACATCGCCTTGTTTTATCGTGAGGCCCAAACAAAATTCTGGCCCCCAACAGTCTTTAAGAAACAATAAACAGTAGAGATGGGCGAGTCAATTATTATTCGAATTACACGATCGAATTAACTGGCTATCAGCGAAGAAATTGTTTAAATTGTAAACTATTTTCTTTTTTTTTTCCGGACCTCCCCGCGGTCGCATGCGGACCACAGTTTGAGAACCAGTTCTTTATAAACAAACAGAATCCCACTCCTATCAAAGACCAGCTTAGCACTCGAACTTCTGGCCCAACACACACACACATAGTCTCCCCTGAATTAAAAAATGTTAACAACACAATTCTCATGTCTCACTCACAATAATAAACAACTTCCACACAGACTCACATCTTACACCCCCGTCTCCTGACATACTGTACTAGTGGAGAGGCTTTTTACAAAACTTAAATTGACTCTGTCCGTCTGGAAAAAAATCTGAACACGTTATTAGGCCTACTTCAGCACCTATTTTCTGATCAAGTTGAAACTTCACTACTGGAATTCTGTCTCCTCGCACCTTCGATATGGAGTCACGGAGGTCACGGTCTCACGCGTGACGGGGGGGGGGGGGTTGGTGGTCCCTTTGGCTCCCAGCGCCCCCCAAAATCTCGAAAACGCCCCCAAAGGGGCGATATCGCCCCGTTGAAGACCACTGGTCTAGACGATAGTGTGGAGCGCATAGAACATGACCGAGCAGCCATCTATATTGTGTGTAATAAAAAATCTAACCAATCTAGTTAATTAAAACTAGTTTACATTGATAATTAGCGATGATTTATTTCCATGTCTATCAACTAATATTAGATCAATCTAACATTTTTTTTTTTTTTTTTTTTTGTTCTTCTAATTAGATAATTCAGAAACCAGTGAATCTATTTCTAAACGTTTGCTGTTTCTCGCTCATGGATAGAACAGCAAGTAAAGTCAACCTTCTCTGTGTCCTAGAACTTCTTATATACTTTTTACTTCTGTCGACTTCCAGAATGATCGCAAGGCAGAAAAGGTTTGAGTTTTGTTCAGCAGATTCAATATTTGTGCCGCTCGTGAAAATCAATAAATACTCAAGAAACTGCTCTTTGCGAAACCTTTTACAATGATATATAAGGCATATTAATTAGTATTTAATGTTGGAAGGACTACTTCATAGAACAACAAATTCCTATATGAATCATAATATTCATAGCAACGGATGATAAACCTGAAAAAAAAAATAATTCCAGTGTGTTTGATGATCACACAGGTCAAGGGCTGTTGAATAAGGGGACAGTACTGCTAGTGCACGCATGTATGACCTGTGCTGAGGTCATGTGACAGATAGCCTTTACGGGGGAGAGACTCAGTGTGTAAAGTCAGTGTAAAGAAAGGACAGTTGAGTCCAGGACAGCAAGAGAAAAACTGTGCAGTACCTTGAGAGTCCTCGAAGATGTAGCTGTACGAGCTAGAGAGACTTGTAGAGATTAGTTAGGCAGTTCTGTTGTGAAGAAAAGCATTTCAGTTAGTGTAGCCAATTGTTTTTATTGGCTGTTGTTGGTGTAATTTGTCATTAAACCGCCACTTTGTTTATTGAAGCTCTTGTAGTCAAGTTGTTTTAGATGTGTTGTGTTGTTGGCAGTGTTTGCAGAAGGCTTGATAGAGAAGATCGTAACAATATAAACACACACATACACAATCCATATTAAGCCCACCAAGTGAAAAACAAATAAGCGAAAAGTTTCGCTAAATACTCAGAACGTGCGAAGTGTTTGGGAAACACTGCACTAGAGACATAATAGCGCTGACTTTGATCTAGGTTTTCCTTCAGTGGACAGTGACTTGAAATTCCCATCTCTTAAAAATTAATATATGAACAAGAAAACATAAAAAAAATACTTTTTGAAAAAAAAAACTACAAAACTTTTTGACCAAACAGACAGAGTTGATATAAGCTTTGTACAAAAAAAATGTGTGTGGGGGTGGGGAGGGGGAGTATTTGAAAATCCCCACGGACCCCCCACTTGAGAAAGCACCCAAATTAATGTGTTTTTTACATTAAAAAAATATTACGCAAAATACAGAGGCCTCAAAAGAGGTCAAGCCCTGGGCCCCCCAAGGATGGAGAATTCCTAGCTACGCCCCTGGTGGCCGCCTGTTCGAGTGATATGCACTTCAATGCTCGTCGTCAATGACGTCATCCCCCCGACGTCACGCATGAGGTTTGCCCTGCAATGAATGATCTTCATTTCAAAAGAAGTGTCCGAAAATTAAAAAAAAAAAAAACCATTACTTACACAATAAACCTGTTTTTACAAAGCGTATACCAAATCTTGTCTGGTAAAAAGTTTGAACACGTCATTTCACCCATTCCCATTCTTGGATCAAGTTGAGTGAAACTTTTGCACAATTATTCCTTGGCGAAGAAAATACATGAATCAATAACAAAATAAATAACAAATTTGTACTGGGGCGTGGTGGCTGATTGGTTAAGAGCTTGGCTTCCAAACCTAGGGTCCTGGGTCCGAATCTTGGTGAAGACTGGGATTTTGAATTTCGGTCCACCCAAATCTAATGGTGACCTGACTTAATTTGGGAAAGTAAAGGCGGTTGGTCATTGTGCTGGCCTCATGACACCCTGCTCGTTAAAAGTTGGCCATAGAAACAGATGACCTTAACATCATCTGTCCCATAGATCGCAAGGTCTGAAAGGAAAACTTTCCTTTTACAATATTGAAATGTATAGTTGCGAATGTGGAGTTCTTCCCCATACCATAGAAAAGCTTTTTAAAAAGTATTTTCATATTTTGCCTTTTTTATGTTCCTATTCTTGTCCAGATAGTTATCCAGTACTTCTGAAAGACCTTTTTGTTCCAAGTAATTTGCATTGCTGATGAGGAGCAAGATCACTCAAAGTAATCTATGTGCGTATTCTGAAATCCAATATGTTCATTACAAACTTAAATTGCTGTAACAAAATTTATCTATTTATCTATCACATTGACTTTTTCAATGAAAAAACATTTTTAAACGAATCATCTGAACATGTTAAAATGTGGGGAAGTTAATAGCGTACACAAATTCTACGTTCAAACTATGTCAGCATAGCCTAGGGCCTGGCCTAGATTATTGATCTATATTTGTTTTGTTAGTATTCCCCCATACTTAGATCGATCTCAAATTACATAATTCGAGATAATTTAAAATTTAGAGCATTTAAAGCGAAGACCAGGAAGTGAGAACTTAAAATTATAAATACGAATTACAAAAAAAAAGATTACTTCCGCAAGAAGTTTATCTTATTGACGTCTGAAACACAAACATGGCAAGCTATAGAGTCAATATTTAACCATTTGACAACTAGAGTGGCCGTGAGTCGCCGCTACTGGTGGTCAACTAGCCGGAGGAAATTCCAGCTACCCTTCGCGTGTCCCTCTGGTGGAAACGTCTAGTGGTGGAAACTCCGGAGGAATTCAGCTACCCGTCGCCTCAGCGTGGCCCTCCGATGGAAACGTCTAGTGGGTGGAGACTAGATAGTCAAAGTACGAGTAGTGAACCAGGCCCGGCCGGGCTTCCCTGGGTGAGCTTTTGTTGTTTTTTTTCTCTCGCTCGGTGTTGGGATGGAAAGAACGCCCGGAACCCAGTCCAATAAGTTCGTCACGCCGTTCCACAAGGGGGCCGTCATCAGTGTCCCGTTAGCTGGAGTGGCGGTCCTTGCACGGAACAGTGGCGGTTACAGTATAGGAATATGAGACAAGCTCCCCTCAGTTAGCACTGTTCTCGGCCACTTGTAGCGAGTGGGGCCCAGGAACGGGGACTGTGCGCTGTGTACACGTCACGCAGGGCAGGTCTTAGGCCACTGCAACCTATGCGGCAGCAGTGGGCCCCGCACTTTCATAGGCCCCGCGCTAATATTAAGTGTATATTATTAAAATAAACCATTACAACTTATATATCAGGGTTCCCTCGGTATCCGGATTTTCTACGGGCTCAAGAAATTTCCTGAAAAAAAGACAAAATTGTCATATTGGGATGTCATTCAATTACTCGAGGTCAACAATTCACGAAGATATATTGAACAATTTGGCAATATTTGCTATTGCTTTTGAGCGTGATCTATGCAAGAAACAAAATTTTGAGAATATACTGTATGACTTCGCTACACGCAAGGTTCGTAAAGTTAACTTGCTCGAGGTATTTTACTTGGTAAAGAATGAATAAAATGCAATTTGCACTTATTATCTTTATCCTTACCAGACTGGGCCCCGCACTATCCGTTTCGCATAGGGCCCCGCAATTGCTAGGACCGGCCCTGACGTCACGGTCCGGTCTGGCCCAGTCAATCGATATGGCCGTCTACCGTTGGGAGCCATCAGACAGGACAGGGGTGAAGAGCCCCACGTCCAGGCCTGGTAGTTAGATACAAGCCTTTCTAACCACCAATGGGATAATGGCACCTACGGCGTCGACGCCCTTCTGGACTTCACTGAAGGTAGACAACTAAAGCGTGACCTCTATGTCGAAGGCGCCGACTCGAGTCGCCGATTTTGGGTTGTTTCGTTTACACACGCACTGCTAGTTTTTAAATAACTTAAATAACTATTTATACCCTTACTAACTCTGACCTAGAAGAGCGATAGTGAAGCTATTTTTTAGATGTTTATCTGTATCTCTCTGCAGTGGACTGCAGCATGTTGGAATGGATTTTTTAGATTTTTTGAAAATTACTTTTTTTTTGCTAGCCTTTAAAATGGAACATATTTAGGCTTATGTGTAGGCTTTAATAGAATAAGATTCTAATGGGAATATTAATGTTTCAGCTGTAGAATATGGATATAAATAATGATTCATTGATTGGGGTAAGTCAAGTAATCAAGTTTGTATTTAAAATTATTTACTTAATTTAGAATTTCAATTTATTCTAGGTCTCGGGACTAAGCTAGGTGTCTACTCAGGGTCTAGACTAGATCTAGATCTAGACTAGGTACTTTGATAAAAATTTCAAACTCAATATATTGTAATGAAACTGATATAGTTAGATAGAGCTCTTTAAACTGAATTTATTGATAAGATAATTAGAACAGAAGTTGTCAGAAGTTATAGCAATTTTAGTGGCGAAAATTTTGCCTATATTTTTAAAAATATTTCGTGACCGAAAAAGGGAAATTTTGCAATAAAAATGCTGTAATTTATAAACTATTTGAGTTATTTGCATGAAAATTTCACAAGAAATGCATGATTATGTCCTGATATTTATTTTACTTTCAAACAAGGGATAGACTTTGACGAAATTTTCTTATTAATTTTTAAAGTGAGGTTACTTGTAAAAAAGAAACGATCGACGAAGAAGTACTTTTTCACATTTCAAAGACTGTAACTTTTGAACCATAAGAGATAATTGAATACAATTTTAAACAGAGATGCTTGATTACCTGTTACTACTTATTTTACCTTTAAATTATACATAGAAGTCCAAGAAAATATTTTACACTTCATGACGAGGCACCACGTGTCAAAAAAAAAGACAGAAAAAGTACTTTTTTTCTGTTAAAAAGGCTGTAATTTTTTTAATTTTCAGAGATATATGAATACAATTTTCAGCACAAATGCATGAATTTAATTGTGTTGTTCTTTTCATTATTTTGAAACCTGAGATTGACGTTAGCACAAAACTTTTTTTGGTTATAGAACTGTGGCAACAGTAAGTAGATGTAATAAGTCACCAGGTCGAAAATAATTTTCCAATCAATATGAACTATTTTGCTTGCCCTCAATGATAGTGGCAGAATCTGTAAAAGTATTAAATTACATCCCTGTCTGTTGCTGCCACATTAGAGTGAGCTCTGCGATGCTGCCAGGTGTCAAAGTTAGTGTATCATCCAATACATCTTAACTACACCACTACTGCTCCCTGCCTCTGCATCATCAGTGTATGTTTTGTTTGTTTTACATGTTCCCGATGTTCCTTCAGTGTTGAAGATAGTTACTTCCTAGTCCAAACCTTCGGCTGGACGACGGGGGAGGGAGCGGGCAAGCTTTGAACGCGGCACTATAGGTAAATCCAAACGACAATCCAGCGCGCAGACCGCACGACCAGGCAGCCATCCATCTGACTATCATGTCACCACACTCACCACCTCGTAGCACACCACTGCCAGTTACATCCATGATGAAGTCCATCCACCTACTAGATAGATTTATATAGAGAGAATATAGAGGATTCAGCTATTTAGGCAAGAATGGCTATCCTAACCTGTACTATACTACAAAAGATCATCTGTATTAGAAATTTATTAAATTAATTTAATAAACAAAAAACAAAAATTTAGTTAATGTTAATATAGAATTAAAATCGGAGTTTATTGATGCCTAAATATAGAGACTGTCTGAAATAAATTATTGTCTCCGGAATAAAATAATGTGGGTCAAATTTGTCTGCATTAAATGAAAACAATATAGAAATGCAGATCTTAGAGAGGAAGTGGAGATGGATTGGTCACACCCTTAGAAAAGATACCAGCAACAGAGCTAGGCAGGCCTTAGAGTGGAACCCCCAGGGAACAAGACGCAGAGGAAGACCAAAAAGAACATGGCGATGCAGTGTACTTGAAGAAGCAGAGAAGACCGGGAAGAGCTGGGACACCATCAAAAAGCTAGAAAGAGACTGTGGAGAGTGGCGTGTTTTTGTCGAGGCCCTATGTTCCATGAGGAACTCAAAGGAGTGATGATGATGATGATGAAATGAAAACACATGGCCTCTTTGCCCTTAAATATAACAAATATAGGTTAGGGGTACAAATATAAGTAGTCATCCTTATTCTCCTTAAACTTAAACTAAAGAAGATTTTGATACTTATTTCTTTTCTATGTCGAAACATTGTCAAATAATGCGCTGTCAAAGTCAAACTTTGAAATTTTAGCCTATAGGTGTCCAAATAGCATAAACTACTCTAGATCTAGTTTATAAAAGATCTATTATAATTTATTATTATTTATATAATAATTACTATAGATCTAGACAATCACAATAGTCATTATTATCATAATCATTATACTATGACTATCTCACACTATCTGTCTATACTATTAGTCTGAGTATAGTCACTAGACTATACTTAATTATAATACAAAAATAGTATGACTATCTCACACTATCTGAGTATCTGTCTATACTATTTGTCTGACTATACCATCACTATTGTCACTAGACTATACTTAATTAAAATACTACTATTTTATACTATATTTTTTCATACTAAATAAAATTATAATATAGTTAATGGACCTCATTCACCAATCGTAAACAAACAACATTTAGCCACGTGATTATCTATATCCTCTATACAAAGTATGCCATCCATAGTGGCTGTCACGTGATACATATTTTTTATTGTTTTATCAATATTATGCCATGGCTAAATGTGTTTATTTACGATTGGTGAATGAGGTCCATTAATATTATTTATACTATATTTTTATATTATAGAGTCTATACTTTATTAAATTATAGTTGTTACACTACTAACTAGTTATAGATCTAGACAATGTAGTCATCTAGTCAGTAGATCTATGTTATACACATTATAATAGTATTATAATTATACCGTTTAGTCAGTTTAGTATAGATTTCTATAGATCTAGATCTAATCAATCTAATCTATCTCTAGAGATCTATATATTATTATATAATAGATCTAGTCTATATTAATCCTTTCACCACTAAACAGTTGTCAGAAACTATCTATCACCAAAGACAGGCTTAGAGAAGGGATGTATAACTCTGTATCAGTTATTTTAAAAAATCAATTTTATGACTAATTTCACAGGAAAAAACTAATTAGATCTAATAAAACCTAACAAAAATGTCAAAAACATTCTTTTTATAATAGAAAAAAATACAATAGAGTCGACCTAGGAATACTGTTCAGAGTTGTATAACTTTGAAATCTCAGGAGATCCAGAGATACTAAATGTCCAGGCAGTTTCCAACATTGATGACTATCCGATTCTTCGCTCAGAAGTAGCAGCAGCAGTAAAAACCCTGAAAAAGGGAAAATCAGCTGGAGTTGACAACATTCCTGGCGAACTTCTTCAGGCGGGAGGAAAAACTATGATAAACGCACTCTATATGATTGGCAACAAGGTCTGGCAATCAGGAGATTGGCCCAAACCCTGGACCCAATCACTCATAATAACCCTTCCAAAGAAAGGCAACTTACAACTCTGTCAAAACTATCGCACCATCAGCCTCATAAGTCATCCCAGCAAAGTACTGTTAAAAATCATATTAAACCGGCTAAAACTGATAGCAGACAACATCATATCAGAGGAACAAGCAGGTTTTAGACAAGGTCACAGCACAACGGAGCCAATCCTAAACCTCAGAATACTCTGTGAGAAATATCTCCAACACCAAGAGAATCTTTTCCATGTCTTTATTGATTTCAAGAAAGCTTTCGATCGAGTATGGCACGGAGCACTCTGGGCGACAATGGAAAAGTACAACATTAATAAAAACATAATCAAAGTTATCCAGAACCTCTACAAGGATGCCACCAGTGCGGTGTACTTCAACAATAATATTGGTTCAAAACCACAGTTGGAGTAAGACAAGGCTGCCTACTGTCACCAACACTCTTCAATATCTTTCTTGAAAGGATAATGGAAGATGCCCTCGAGGGCTATGAAGGTACTGTTAGCATTGGAGGAAGAAGAATTACTAACTTGCGCTTCGCAGATGACATTGACTGCCTAGCAGGGACAGAAGAAGAACTAGCTGTCCTGGTGATGCGCATTGACAAGACTGCCGCAGCATATGGCATGCAAATAAATGCCGAAAAAACTCAAATTATGGCCAATAGCCATCAGGGCTTTAAAAGAGGCTTCAGTATTGGAGGTGAAAAGCTAACTAGTGTTAACAGCTTCAAATACCTCAGAGCTATTGTCTCAGATGAGGGAACAAAACCCGAATTATTGGCCCGAATAGTACAGTCCACAGCAGCCCTTTCGAAACTTAAAATAATATGGAAAGATAAGGGCTTAGCCCTCAGCACCAAAATCAGACTGATGCGCTCTCTGGTCATGGCCACATTTTTATATGCTTGCGAGTCATGGACGTTGAATGCAGAGCTTGAGAGGAGGATCCTAGCAATGGAATTGAGATGCTACAGAAGGATCCTAGGCATCACATTCAAAGACCGCATCACAAACCAAGAAATCAGAGACAGGGTTACTGTAGCGATCGGAGCCCATGATGACCTGCTAACTATTGTGAAAAGACGAAAGCTTAAAACCTTTGGCCACATTACAAGATCTACGGGGCTCGCAAAGACCTTCCTTCAGGGAACAGTGCCAGGGAAAGAAGAAGAGGCAGACAGAAAAAGCGATGGGAGGACAACATTAAAGAATGGACAGGCCTGCCATTGAGAGAGGTTTTAAACAAGGCAAAAAAAAGGGAGGAATGGAGAAAGACAGTCGACAAATCTTGCCTGGTGCCCCAACGGTCCAACAGACTAAGGGATAGGTAAAGGTAAAAAAGTAGGTCTAGATCTAGGCATTTAACTACATTCAATGTACCAAGCTCACTACAAACATTTGCCCATTTATTCTCTATGAAAAAAACAAACAAACAAATATAATATAAGATCATTAACATTGATGTCCAAAACTGGCTGTCTGAAATAAATTTTGGTAAGAAAATCATAATTTAATTCAAACACCCTATTATTTTTGTAGTATAAAATCAAACAACTTGGCTTATGAATCAAATAAAACAGCTCCAAAAAAAACAGAATAAGTATTGCCGGGCTCATTAGCTTAGACTTAGCCAACCAAAAAATATAGTCTTAACCCTAGGAAGAGGTAAAGTCATCCGGGTAACATAGGAAAAAACAAAAACCTGATGTAGACATTTGAAATTCTTTTTTCTTTTACATAAAAAGACAACTAAATGGAAGGAAATTGGGTCAGAATCATTGGAAATGGACATGCTAGTTTCATTAAATATCAAAAAAAAGATTTAATGACCACAAAAACAGCTAGTGTCTGAATTCATGTAATGTCCGGATTAAATAAACTACTCTAGATATTATATTAGATCTATATTACATTATTAGTATATAGATTCTAGTTTCTATATCTATCTCTCTCTAACCTCAAGAACCTTTATGATGGTTTCACCTGTCAAGTAACCCACTGTGGCAAGCTGTCAGAGGAATTTCCAGTCATGGTTATTATTTTATTGGGGATCCCATAATGTCTCATTACAGTCCAAATAGATTCTCTGTCGACACTATCAAAAGCTTTTTCAAAGTCAACAAAAGTTGCATATAGAGGAGATTGCCATTCGACACATTGTTCTACAATTATCCTGAGTGTAGCTATTTGGTCAGCACAAGATCTCCCTTTTCTGAATCCGGCCTGTTCTTCCCTTAGGTGTTCATCACATGCTCCCTTTATTCTGTTTAGTAGGATTCTGCTAAAAATCTTGCTTGGTACTGACAGCAAAGTGATGCCTCGCCATTTCTCACATTGTGATAGATCTCCACTCTTTGGTATTTTTATTAGCAAGCCCTATAGATTGCAAGTTTTAAAAGGCATTTTTATTACATTTTAATCCGCAACTATTCTAAAAATTATAATCATTTTTTCAGACATTTTTTCTTTTCTGAGCCACTAAATTGATGATTATGTTAAATCAACAATTGATTTTAAAATAATATTTCTGATTTACTTTGATGCAAGAAAAGGCTAATATTATAAGCAATACGTACTATAGTCAAATTATGCACTTTTATAAAGTATGCTAAGCAGGCTTAAACAAAGCATTAAAAAAAGAATATTTGCTATTGATCTTTTAGAAAATGGGGCTATCTATGTTATAATTTTAATGAAGATTTTTTTGTTTTTACATTTTATCCTCAAATTTAAATTAAAACTATGTCAATAGCTATATGTCTTCATAAGTTATAACTAATTTAACATGTATTTATCTTTGGAATGTTTGTAAATTGTTTTACATGTTTCGGATGTCCCTTCAGAGTTGAAGCTAGTTTACTTCCTAGTCCAAACCTCCCGCAGGGTGACGGGGGATGGGAGCAGGCAGGGTTTGAACTAGAGACCATCTATAAATCCGATCGACAGTCCAGCGCGCAAACTGCACGACCTGGCAGTCAGGATCGTTATCTGGGTAAATATTGTCTGATAAATTGAAATAATGCTTAAGTCTAGAAGAAGTAAAACTATGGCATGCATCCTATTCACCTAAATTAATTCCACTAACTTCGATAGTAAAGCAGTTTACTTGCTATGTTGTGAGTTTTTTTTTTTAAAAAGATTTTAAAATATGAAACATTTGTTGGTGCTCCTGCTCTGACACTGAAAAAAAAGTAGGTCTGTTGAAGTTAATGAATAATAAAAACAAAGAAGAATATCCAGATTATACATGATTACATTTTGTAGTGTCATTCAATAAGGAAATCTACTTGAATTGTAAGCATGTTTCTAACCCTAAATATTTACTATATAAATAAATTATGGCTTTCATTAGCGCTACTTTCATGCTTATAGCATTCTCAGAGCACTATGGTCCAATCTCATTTGTGGACCAGTAGGAGTAGGTTTTCTAACTGCCTTAAAGCACTCAGTAAACACAACTCAACTCGAGTTGTGTGTCGAACCTCTTGCCCCCTTCATAGGCAGCCAAGCTAAGCCAAGTTCAAGCATAGTTGGCCTCTTGACCACGCTTCCTACTAGGCTCGATTGGTTACCTTGGTTGTGGAAAAGGAAATATTTAAAGTTCTTGAAGTGTTCAGTATCCTCATTTTGTAATTAAACCTGATGCATAATGGACATTAATATTTTTACTTTATATTTTCATATGTTTCCAACTGTGAATTGCCTCTTACTTTAAAATTTAGCTCTAGCTGGATAACTTTGTGCAATAGAAAAATTATGTTTAGATTTTGGAAATTATAATTTATGTGCTACATCTTAAATTCACTATATACTTGTAGAACTATTGCTTGGAATCTAATTGCAAGTTTCTACTGTCGACTGTCATACTAGATATGGTCTTATGACTGCATTAGAACCGAAACTATAATGGAATCTAATTGCAAGTTTTTACTGTCAACTGTCATACTAGATATGGTCTTATGACTGCATTAGAACCGAAACTATAATGTTTGCCCCCCCCCCCCCCTCCCTCCCTTCATATGGAAAGCAGGTAAATCTTTCATTTAGAGCCAAATTATATAACCCTTACCGTATTTATACAATAAAAGTGTACTGAGCATGTTATAGTAGAAAGAAGACACATTATAGAAATCTTATACATAAGAATTTGGATACCAAGAAAAAAAATCTTTTCTCTAGTGAAACTAGATCTGTATGGATAATGGTTTGCTTTTAATGTTTAACAATGCAGCCAATCAACCTTACTGGTACATCTGGTAACAGGTACATCTCTTATGGCTAAAATGACCAGTGTGTGTGTTTTGTATCAAGGATATGCATGTTGTTGGTTTTGAAAAAATGTTTGATGTGACTGCCAAGGCTTTTTACAAATCTTTTGTATGTGTGTATGTGGTTTTTTTTTTCTATTTTTTTTAAATTTTGTATTGTAATCGGAATTCTTAAATGGTGGGAAAAAAATGTAAACCACTATTTTGACTGTCAAAAACAGTAAACCTAAAAAAAATGAATTTTGTAGTTTTAAACAAATTGAATCACACTTATAACATATATAAAATATAGATTTATAACATATTGAATCACACTTATAATACATACAGGCTTGCTGCCTGGTCGTGTGGTATATTATTTGGACTTCTCGATGGTCCTGGGTTAATACCCTGCCTGCTGTCATCCTGCTGGAAGTTAGGACTAGGAAGTAAATTATCTTCAACTCTGAAGGAACAACTAAGATATGTGAAACATTTTACAAACATTTTTTTGTCTTCCTTTCTCAGCACATACAACTCAATTTACTTCTATTGGCTGGAAATATTTAAAGCATGACAGTGGCATAGGTAAATTACCAAATAGTGGATCTTATGTTGGATTGATCAGCCCTGATGAACTGACCTGACCATTGTAATTGAAACCATAGTGAGTAATAATTTCTTAAAAGCACTCTTCTTACCTCCCTCCCCTCCCCTTAAGATTCTAAAGAAAAAATTTGTCAGCATGTTACATTACTAGACTGTAAGACTCTTTATGACATATCTGTCAGACATACCTACAGGTTGGAAAACTTATCTATTTGACATACCTAGATGACATATTAACTCTGATTAATAAAAGAAAAAAGTTTTTCAGACACAATCACTTTATTTGTATTTCAGACTCATGACCACTCTATCTGTATAGGTCCTGGTATACCCTGGGATGATGTTCACCCACAACTTTTAACTTGAAATCTTAAAGGAAGTTTTGTAAGTATATTTCATTAGATTCTTCTGCTTAAAATAATTTATAACAATAAAGAAAAAGTTAAAGACTGCTATTGCATGAGGCTTGTATTTAAAAAAAAAAAAAGAAAATATAATTACTGACAAATGAATTCAAAAGTTTGATGTCAGCTGGCAGAATATGAACCTGGCACCATTATTATTATTATTATAGCTTTTATATAGCGCTACTTTCATGCTTATAGCATGCTCAGAGCGCTTTTTGGTCCAATCTCATTTGTGGACCGGTGGGGGGGAGGGGGTATCTAGGAGTTGGTTTTCCGTGCTGCCTTTGGGCGCTCAGTAAACACATCTCTGCCCGAGTCGGGTGTCGAACCTCGAGCCCCCTTCTAGGTAGCCAAGCCAAGCCAAGTTCAAGCGCACTTGGCCTCTTGACCATGCTTCCCACCATTGTGAAAGGTAATCCAGTGTGCATACTGCACAACCAGGCAGCCATCCAGTCTTAAAAAGAATGTGTTAATTAATCATTTTATTTAGTTTTAAATTAGACTGTTTTATGTTTTATTTGTATCTCTTTTCTATGGACTTTCTTTTGTTTTAACAATAATTTATTACCAGTTATATAAATTTAGTAAAATGTTTGCAGCTAAATATCACTACCATTGTTATCTTTAGGCTAAACTAACAAGCATGAATGTCTGGTACAGTAAGATAGGGTTAATGGTCAACCTGACATTATGGTTCATTCATTGGGACAGCTAATGGTGAGTCAATTCTATTTTTAAATATTAAATTAATCTGATGAATTCCTTTGACACTTTTTGTATTACGTATCAAACTTGGCAGTGAAACAAAGACCAAGGAAAAGAAGCATAACTTAATTTATTTAGGTGATAGAGTAGCAGAGTAGGCCTAAAGTGTCTAATGCAGAACATTCTCAGGACATAAGCAATGTATTCATATCTTGTACCTTTGCTGAAATGTTAACAGACAGAAATTTAAAGTAGGGAATCCACCTGGGAAATAGTTTAAAGAGTGTTGGTAGACAAAAAGATTTTAAAAAAATAACCATAGACTTGCAATGAAAAAAAAAAGAGCCTACTGCTGTGCCACACCAGTTGGTTAAAAGAAAGACTTAGCAAAAGAAAATCTGGAGATGCTTTAGTAATAAATAAGTCAGCACTTTAATATTGTATTCATATATATATATTCATATTATCACATTCCATCTTTCACAGTTTGTGTCTGACCAAGCAGTTCTCAAGTTAGGGCTTGATGAAGTCTACAAACTGACCACTATATCTACTGGACAAAAAGGATCATATTCTGACCCCCTCCCTCCCAACCATTTTCTCTGCCTTATCACAAAAAAAAAATTTAAAAATGGAGGCGCCATGGTTAAACAGTAAAGAGCTTGGCTTCCAAACCATGGGTCCTGGGTACAAATCCTGGTGAAGACTAAGATTTTTAATTTCTGGATCTTTGGGCGCCTCTGAGTCCACACAGCTCTGATGGGTACCTGATATAAGTTGGGGAAAAGTAAAGGCGGTTGGTCATTGTGCTGGCCACATGACACCCTTGTTAACCGTAGGCCACAGAAACAGATAACCGTTATATCATCTGCCATCTCTTATGTCATGAAAAAAATTATTAGAAGAGTTTATGACATTATGCTGATGTCACATGTTGATAGATGAATTCACAAAACTTTTATGTACATAGAGCTGTTGAAAAAGGCAATTAGAGTTGAACTTAGTCCAACATAATTATTCCTTGAATGAAATTGGCTTTTCATTGTGAATATTTTTGTCCATTGCCACTGCAGAGAACCAAAAATGTAATGAAACTGTTCTTATTATCTCCTGCAATTTTAAAACTAACCTATTAAAATACTTTCTGTTAGTAAACTGAGTTTGAGAAAACATTATATAAAATGAATTAGACTGAAACTTAAAAAAACTATGCTTACTCTGTGTTGCTCGGAATCCTAAACATTTCTCTTTGAAACATTTTGGAAGGAATCTTTTAATGATTAAAGCTGTGGTATGTAAATAAGATGTAATTATTTTTATTTTTTAGGGTACAAATGCACTTGGAGCTTTTGATGGTGTTCTGTTCAATGCAACTATTCCCACATCTCCAGCAGCTGGCTTTGCAGCTATTGGCGCAGACAGCTATGGCTTGGATGATTTTGATAATTATCTGCTTCCGCTCTTCAAAACTCAAACGCACGTTTGCCATGTTGCAGTTAATTCCTTGCCACTCTGGTACTGTGTGTGGTACAGAACCACCTTCACATTTATTTTTCCAATTAGACATTAAGCTTTCCATGTGCTGAAATTTAGCAATGTAGAACTTTTTATTTTACCATTTTCTAATATTAGTTTGTTAGCTTCAATAACTATTAACCTTTTAGATTGTTATCTTTCGTAATGTTAAGACTAGAAAACAAGATCTCAAAATTATATTTAGGACGATGATTACAATTACTTAGTCAATTACTTAGATAAAATAATTATAAAACAAAAGTTATATAAAGACATAATTATACAATCTTTATGTTTTGTATGTTCATAAAAATGTGTATAGCAGTGTTATGGAGTGTGTGTGTGTGGTGTTTCCAAGGTAACGTTGAGAAATTAGCGATTGGTTGGTGGATATGCAGTGAGGATGGTGAAATTACAAAAATGGTCTAGTGTAATGCAAATTACCCAGGGATCTGAAACTGTACAGACATGTTTTTTGTAGTGAGTTAGATTTTGTTTAAAATACTTAAAATACCATTTTATATTATTGCTACTAGATTTATTTCATTTCATCTAGGTTAGTATTAGGGTTAGTGTTATGTTGTAATAAAAGTTATATTTAGTTTTGTTTCAAAAAAGAAGTTTTTTCAAGTTTCACAATTAAATATATATATATATATCCAAGCAGTAGTTCTCACCAAACTTTCATACACTGGCAGAACTACCTTAAAAAAATGTTCTGCTGGAGGCTGGTGTGGGTAGTATAGAAGAAATACTTATCATTCAACATCTGTGATGGGTTGGAAAATTATCCCACATGGGGGGCGACTGCATGCCAAATATATCTTCAAGGATGGCGTAACGGGGTGCTCCTGTAAGCACTATAAAGATTAACTCAGGCACCTTTTTGCCATAGAGGAAAGTAGGTTGTAATAGGGTTTATGAAAACACTGCACTCATCTTTTATCTTCAGCATCATTATTATTATTAAACCATTACTAAAATTTTGCTTTGTTATTTTGCCATGTAGCGATTTACTGCTGCTGGGGTGAACAATGCTTAAAAAAATACAAATATGCTGTGTTTTTACTTTGGCCCAGCGGTGGCTCCCACATTTATGTCTTTTGTATTTTTCTGTACCAGTTCTGTTACTATGCAAATGCAATAAAAAAAAATACAAGTTGTTGCACTATTGATATTTTTTATACTAATTTTTTATTTATATTATTAATTATTTATTATTATCTAAGCATCTGTTTGTATTTGAGCTGGGTAATGAATATAGATTCTTAAATTTAATTGTTGTTTGTTGCTTTCCTCACTTTTAAACTGTGACCATGTAAATTTTGTCTAGATGGAGAATGGTAATGTCTTAGTGTTAATGATTAGATTGAGAATGGTAATGTCTTAGTGTCATTGATAACAGTGAGAATGGTAATGTCTTAGTGTCATTGATAAGATTGAGAATGGTAATGTCTTAGTGTCAATGATAACAGTGAGAATGGTAATGTCTTAGTGTCAATCATTGCATTGAGAATGGTAATGTCGTAGTGCCAATGATAACAGTGAGAATGGTAATGTATTAGTGTCATTGATTAGATTGAGAATGGTAATGTCTAGTGTCACTGATTAGATTGAGAATGGTAATGTCTTAGTGTCAATGATAACAGTGAGAATGGTAATGTCTTAGTGTTATTGATTAGATTGATAATGGTAATGTCTTAGTGTCAATGATTACATTGAGAATAGTAATGTCTTAGTGCCAATGATAACAGTGAGACAATCATTAGATTGAGGATGGTAATGTCTTAGTGTCAATGGTGTAACATTATGATTAGAGTGAGATGCACGAGATGATTTCAGTTCACGTGAAAATGGGTCTTACACATTGTCAAGCAAAGAGGTACCATTTTTTATCACACAACCACGTTTTTTTAGTAAGTTAGCGCCATGATGTATCAAGAGACGTAGGTGTCTCTGTTTTATGAAATTGGATTAAATAATATGAGTACCTAAGTGGACATTTTTCTATGGATGTAGTTTGTATTTGATGAGAAATAATTCAGGATGATATTGTATGGCTGAGATTGCCTACTTTCTGAACTATTATTTGATGTAATAAATATTTGTCTGACAGAGAGGAGTTTGTAATTATTTTATCCATAATATGTGATGTGTTTAATTAAGAATACAAGAACACTACATCAAGGCCAGAAGAGGCCCTTATACCATTCAATCAACATTCACACCATTCAAGACGGTACAAATAGTTAGATTGAGAATGGTAATGTCTTAGTGTCAATGATTACATTGAGAATAGCAATGTCTTAGTGTCAATGATTACATTGAAAATGGTAATGTCTTAGTGTCAATGATTACATTGAAAATGGTAATGTCTTAGTGTCAATGATTACATTGAAAATGGTAATGTCTTAGTGTCAATGATTAAATTGGGAATGGTAACATCTTAACGTCATTGATTAGATTGAGAATGGTAATGTCTTAGTGTCAATGATTAGATTGAGAAAGGTAATGTCTTAGTGTCAATGATTAGATTGAGAATGGTAATGACTTAGTGTCAATGATTAGATTGAGATTGGTAATGCCTTAGTGTCAATGATTAGATTGAGAATGGTAATGCCTTAGTGTCAATGATTAGATTGAGAATGGTAATGTCTTAGTGTCAATGATTAGATTGAGAATGGTAATGTCTTAGTGTCAATGATTAGATTGAGAATGGTAATGTCTTAGTGTCAATGATTAGATTGAGAATGGTAATGTCTTAGTGTCAATGATTAGATTGAGAATGGTAATGACTTAGTGTCAATGATAAGATTGAGAATTGTTATGTTTAAGTGTCAATGATGACTGACTAAGTTTTGGAGGATGTCAGGAGGAGCATACCAGTTTACAGCAACTTCTATTAGTGACCATAAAAAGAGCAATGAAAAAAGGGCCTTAAAAGTTAATCAATTACAATCTTAGAAGCCCAACTACAAAGTACTGTTAAGTAGTAAACTCACTTTAATTTTTATAATAATACTTTGAAAAAGTTTTCTCTATTAAATCAATTATTTTATAAGAGTTAAACATACATTCTCTATGAAGAAAATATGGTTACAGGAGGCGAATCACAATATAATCATCTGTAGTGTAAACAAAATGTTACTTCGTGACCAAAGATTTGCTATTTTCACACAAAAATAAGCACAATGTCATTGTATTCACAAGAATTCATTCAATCTCGTTTTCACTATGCATGAAGATAAACATATTCACATTTTCTAAAGACTCTGGCGTTCAAAATTTTGCACAATGTCATTTTATTTGTACACGAAGGTAGCTGCAAAGTCTTGAGAAAAAAAAGACTATATCTAAATCATTAAATTAAGCTTGGTCTAAGACTACCTTGTTTCTCATTATATCTTTTATACTTTGCTAATCTACTTATAAGTCATTAAGCTGCTTGGCTTTGTAGCACTGGCAAAGATATATATATATATTGTAACGTTTCTCACTACCCAGATTCTCTGCAAACTGTACCACACGACACAACCAATTCAAAGAACTTGACAACTCAGGGCTGAGTAACAGTTTAATATCAAATATAGACATTTCGATTAGGATTTTATAACATTAGCCAATTGCGATTGAACTTGGTCCGTGAACGAATAAAAAATTACGGTTGGGGTTCGATGCTTAGTGGAGAATCTTATTAGGGGGTTGCAGCACTAAAAAGGTTGAGAACCGCTGGCCTATCTCAAGAGTTGCCCTGGCTGTAAACGTCATTGTCTAGGGGGTTGGGTAACTGGAAAGCGACTCTAAGCCTTAGTTAGCTTCTTGACGACAGAAACATTTAACTATGTGGAGGCCCCCGGGGTAGAAATTTTGTAGAGCCCCGTACACTTTTTCAAAATCATAAATTAAAAAATCCACTTATTAATAATAAAACTATATGCCATGTTTTGGAAGAAAGAAACAAAGTAGATTTATTCTACTTTATACTTTATAGACTCTTAAACAAAATTTTTATTGTATTTTTTTAGTTAAACAAAGAAGGTACATTTAATTTATCTTTGAGTTTGTGGAGGGTAAGGTCCTGGTTTGACGCACTGCCGTAGAGATTCAAAACTGCATTTCTAAGTTGTAAGCATGATACAAGCATACACTTCTTTCTTGTCAATCGTAAAATTTAAAGTTTTATCGGACACAATGTTCTAAACAAAAACCAACAAACATAAAAGTGGCTGAAACGTCAAAATTTTGAGACTTAAAATCTTGTGGAGACCCCTTTCTTGTGGATTCACTGGGGCAGTAGCTCCACCATGTCCTGTCCTAAATCCGGCCCTATGAACATAGGCTACTCTTTAAATAGACACATCTCAGAACTTTATAGTTAATGAAACACTTTATTAACTATTCTACGTATTAAGTAGTACGTCCCGTACGCAGATAAACGCAAAAGAAAATACAACGCTCACCAACAAGGACTATCTACGATAAGACTTTCCTACTAATAAGCTCTCGACTTACTCAAACCCAAACTATAGTCTAAACTAACCCTCTGAAAGTATATGCACTCTCTCTCATTTGTGCCCCAGTCACCAACTCGCTCTCTCATCTGTCCTTACACACATTCACCTGGACCTGTTGACCAGGATCTTACAATCTCGTGCAACTATGAATTTAGCCCTACCATTATAATAACTAACACGGTTTGTTACACTGGTCTGTAAAAGATTAGTTACTTTATGTAAGACTGGGTGTGTATGATGTGTCTGTCAGATGGACTAGTAAGCAATCAATGAAATAATTACACGTAAGTAACATATCCGGTGGCGCTATGGTTGAGTAGTTAAGTGCTTGACTTCAAAACCTGGGGTCCTGGGTTCGAGTCTTGGTGAAGACTGGGATTTTTAAGCGGTTAGTCGTTGTGCTCTATAGCTGTTGGCGAACTATAATAATTTTCTCTGAGTGCTGTGCAAACTGCGTTGGTAGCCTAATAATTTAAAGTCGTAGAATAAGCCAATCATAACTGTAATTAATCAACTTTTTACTTGACAGCCAATTAAATTAGTCCACCGATATATCATCAGTCGAATCTACACCTGTTTATTATTTAAATTTGTTTTGAGGTCAATTAACAAACCTATTAAAGCACATCTTGTTTATTCTTTATTATGATATTGTGTTCAGATATGAGGTGATGAAGACAATACAATATTTTATTTTACAAAAACATTTTCTTTTAGTTTACAATCTACTTCACATTATCTTCCTTACTAACTCTAATAGTTTCACATGCATTTAAAGCTTAAATATATATAGATTACAGACATAACTTCAAAAGAGAAGATAAATATGTCCTACGCATTTCATGTTTAAATCTAGTCAGTGGCGTCACTATGGGGAGAGGCGTGTGGTGCAAAGCCGCACCGGGTGGCACCCATCAGGGGGTGACACCCAAGTGTAGAAAATGCACTTTCCCCTAAAAACAACTTTTAAAAATACAAATTTCTACCTCGAATGTTTCTCACATTTTAGAATCAGCATGTACTAAACTTTCTGAATTCAGTTTGATTTGACTAGTAATTTTCCTATTATGAGAAAAATATTACGTTGTACACGCCACGGGAAAGAGATTATGAAGCTCAGAAATGTAGAAAAACGTTTGGCACCCGGGGATCCCCCCAGACAACTCTGAGTGAGATTAAGGCGCTCCCCCTTAACAAATTATCTGATCAGTTGAGTGGCGAAAGTAACATTTTATTAATGCAAAATGTTGAGAAACACATTGACATAAGCGCTCGCGCGCTATTCGACACATAGGGCTGCAAGCTTTCTCCACAGCTACTTTCTGTAACGGACTTAGGTTAGTTCTTTGAGAGCTAATTTATGCCCAAACTGTAGTTTTCTACAAGCGTACAATTATTATAAAGTACACTCAACGGAGTAGAAAATTAGTATTTATTTACTGCAAACAATATAATATATAATATAATATATTACATAAGGGTATCATGACACATCATAGCATTACCCCAAATATTCAGTACGCACACATAGCAAGAATAATAATATAATATCTCCTTACTCTAGGCATAACATAATAACCGAAAAACAATCACCAACACCCTACTCAGACAAGGTCAGCTTTCTGACTAGACGGACCACAGGAAACCTTATTGTCCCCCCCCCCCCCCTTTGAAAAACCCCGTGTTAAAAACAATCTACAACTCAACTAATAAAATAAACAAACACACACACACAATTTCACTTTTTACACACCCCTCTCTTGACAATATACAATTGGGGCATTTAAATAGCCCCTCAAAGAACTAACCTAAGTCCGTTACACTTTCCTCTTGAATCGGTGTGACACCATGATTAAACGTTGACGGCATGTTTTTGCGCTTCTCTTTTCGGCTTTCGTGTTAAGGATGACTTAAGTAAACATGTTTCGTCTTGTCTAATTGTCACAGTCTTAGTTGACATTGCATGATCTAAAGTTCACGTCATGTTAAGAGTTTAAAAGACACGTGGAATTCCTGATGTAGAAAACAGGAAGTAGAATGAATAAAGTTGACTTTGAGTTCAGTCAAGTCAAGTCAGTAAGGTATTGCTCCCGGTCCAGGAAGGTTGGACGTTGCTTCCTGGACTGGTGTATATATATGTATATAGGATGAAAGTCGATGGACTAATGATTGTTGATTAATAATATTTGAGAGTTGATTTCATTATGTGCTTATTGAATATTAAGGTATTATTCGTATTTCAATGGAAATCTATAGTTGAAGCTCCAGTGTCACTAGTAGTAATTGTTCTTATTGTTACCCGCTGAGATGCGGACGTGATTGATACATTTGATACCGCTGCTATGCGGATAGGATTGTTTATTATTTCTTGACTTGTAGCACTAACAAGGAGTGCAGTGCATTATTATTGTAATAAAATAAACTTCATGTTTGTCTGCTGAAACGAGCTTCAGTTAGTTTATAATATTCGTCTTGTCACGTGTCTAGAGTACTTCAGGAAGCAAGAACTCAGCATTACACATTGACACTAATGATATATCTCACAAATGTCAATCGACGTTCAGTCGCCTCTTACCGTAGACGGCGAATGCCTGTGCTGGAAAATAGTTCTCTATTGGTAGCATTATCTCGGTATGTTATTCAAATGATCCTTCTCAGCCGTCACTGCTCAGTCTTTTTTCAAGGTGGCGTTGGGACAATGATTGTTTTGAGTAGGTGGATTTCATCTCCAAGCTAATTGATTTGTTTGTTCAAATTGGCCGTGCTTTTTGAAAGATGGCTCCTGCTTTCCAATCCGTGATAACACTGCCTAAATTCGGGTGTAACAAATCAGCTTACAGTTTTATTGTTCAATTTTAAGAAACAAAAAAAACCCACAATAGTTGTTTTTAGGGAGAGATTTCGTTTTCCTTGGGGGGGGGAGGGGTGACACCGACCCTAGTGACGCCACTGAATCTAGCCATGCATGTTAATCAATAATATAATAAACTTTAGCCTACTAAGTAGTTGGTTATCCTGGCTGATACCACACTCTAATTTTTAGTACCCATTAGAGTTTGGTGGACTTAGAGGTATCATAAATATTCTGAATCTCAAAGCCCTTGTCTTTACCAGGTTCAGAAGTCATGTGTTGTAACCTTCAGCCATTAAAGATGTAGTGAAAGAAGTGTATACTAAAAAAAAATGTATATGGGTTAAATACATTTTGTCGCATAATAACCTCAAAATGAATTTTTAAAATTTTTATTTTTTTTTTGGACCACATTGTTCACCTGCGGTCACATCATTATTTTTCTTTTTTTTATGAAAATTAAACATATTGAAAATTTTTGCAGCCTATTACCTATGATATACTATCAATAAACTACATGTGAAAAATTTTTAGTCTAAATTATACAGAACTTAAGATTTTGAGATTCTTGTGGACAACATGCACCTAAAAATACATTTTGAGAAAAACGCATTTAAAGTTTTTAAAATGATATAAAATATTTATTGCAACCATAGGAAATAGGAGTTATAGTTATAGGAAATAACAGTTTTCCTATTTCTGATCTGATGGTCTGATTATGTTTTTTGTATGGCTGTTTTAGTGCCTCTGATCTCTTAAAGTGTGACACCAAGATGTAGTGCCATCAGGACACAACCTGTGGTTATGATCTAGGTCTGAGCTCATCATATGAAAAAATGAGCCCATAACAGCCAGCTTCATTTTTTTGAATGTCAGGAGCATTTTGGCGCAGAACTTTAAAATAGTTATTTGTAATTTTTTCAATTTTTGGCTTTGTAAGCCTATAATTTAGTTCTTTTTTGTTAGACATTTTTAAATTGTTCAAAGCATTAAACATTCTTTTTGAGATGTGGTTAATGCAGTCCTCTTTTAAGATTTCTACATCATATCCTGAGTTGGTAATGGCAGATGAATGTGATTTACTATCGCCATCACACAGCATCATGCCATAAACAAGTTTTCTGATGCCACAGAGTGAGAACAAATTTTGGATGCTGCTGCGGCCTCCATTGCATTTGCTGAGCCACTGAAGTTTTTTTGACACATATGCTTAGAGGCATCAAAATTTAGCTCTGCAGAGTTTGAATCACAAACACAGCAATAATTTGATAGGACTTCGGTGTCGATGACGAGTCCAGTATCAAAATCAATAACTGCCAATTCCTGAATGAGATGAGTGGCCCCTTTTATGCCAAGTCCCATCAAAAGAAACTGTAATAACAGGACAGCCTGTTGAACTTATTCTATCATCTGTAGTCAGAGGTTGTGAAATGTTTCTTCCATGCACAACAGCAGATGCCCTAATCATACATTCTTCACCAGCTTCAATTATAGCAGTGTTGACTATGTTAGCTAGATTGTTATAAGTATTTCTGTGCATGCAGGGCATACTCATAAGTCCACAAAACCTATCAAATTTAGAATGCGAGATTCCAGATTCTTGTAATGCAGCGACAGCGCGGACATTAATATCCAGATGAACATTATTACTTTTTTTTTAGGTCCAGTCAGGCCACAAATATGTTTCACAATTTAGGCATTTGATTTTAATCAAATGAGCCATGCCTTTTGATTGTGTGATGCACATGGTTAATTTTTTGTCGAAGCAATGTGGACAGCACAACAAGGAGACCATTGTGGTCAATTCCATTGAATTCATCATGACGTATATGAAATCTTCAGGCAGCCTCTTATTGGTGTTATCAGCGTTAGTAATTGCAGTTAGAATTATTTTTCGTTCAGCTGCACTTGCAGGCTGCGTTGTTGCTGCTTCAGATCCAGCTGTATCCAAAACAGAGCTGCAAACAAATAAAAAAAAATTAGAGGTTCTTTAAAAAAAAATTCAATAGTATGAAAGTACACGTCACATCTATTTATGTACAACATGAAGATTATTTTAAATTTTATAATGCATTTTAGGAATCACATATTGTATTAATCATCAAAAGTAAAAAATGTAAAGAGACATGTTACATGTAGATCTATATAACATGGTTCATACAACTTTTGTGAAAATGAATTCCAGACATTTATCTTATGTTTTCCAGACTTACTAACAGTAAAAAGGATGGCTACCTGAGCATGCCATATGTGCTCTGGACTGCTGTATTTGTGATCTTGGGTTCAAACCCGGCCAATAACTAACCCCTGTCGTACTGTGGGAGGTTTGGACTAGGGTGTAATAATAATTTTCAATTATTAAGGAACATACGATACAAGGGGGAAAAAAAGTTACTAATCTTGTAGCACTTAGACTTGGGAAATTTAATAGGCCCTATATAGTTTAATAGGCCTAACTTAGTTGTAAAATCTTATTCTTAATCTCATAACTAGTCCAATAGTTTTATAATTTTTATATAGATATTTAGTGGCTTAAACATTAGACACTAGTTAAAAAGTAAAGACTTATTTAGACTAGCCTAGGTTAGAGGGCCTACCGCTAGTAGGCCTATAATTCTATTGGAGGAGATAATTTTAAATAAAGATCTAGAGATAGATTAACTGTATTGAACTTGAAATTTAATTTGCAGTAGTGGCTTACTTATGTCTAATTCACAATAGGCCTATGCCTATGTGAATACTGACTTGTTTTTTTTAACGGGGTAAAAATTGATAATATTGATATCTAGATCTAAATCTATATCATAACCATACTAGATTATAATTATAGATCTATATGCTAAGTATGCTAGATCTAAATCTAGACTTAGATCAAGACTAAATCTAGACTTAGATCAAGACTAAATCTAGTAGTAGATCTAGTATTCTGTCTTTTTAGTTTTTGAGTTTAGACTCAAGATCTATATTCTACATTGAATAGATTTGGAGAAAAAAAAAAAGGGGGGGGGGGGTAATCGTGCATAGATCGAGACTAAATCTAGTTGCAGACCTAGTAATCTAAGTCATTTTTGTGCTCTAGTCTTTTATCTTTTAGTTTAGACTAAGATCTAGATCTATATTCTATGTTGACTAGATATAATATAACTTTTCTTTATTTAACTGGGGAAAGGGGGTGGGGGAATTGCGCATAGATCGAGACTAAATTAGGTACTAAATCTAGTAGTAGACCTAGATCTAGTAATCTAATTCGCGCATAGATGAAGACTAAATCTAATTCTAGACCTAGTAATGGAAGTCATTCTAAAGGCCTAGTCTTTTAGTTTAGACTCAAGTGTGCATAGACAGCTGCCAAATAATTAACCTAAAAAACTAGGGGCCTTCGATGGGAAGTTTTACCGATCTTATAGGCATATTCTATGTTGACTAGATATATTATAATATAATTTGTTTTCTTTATTTAATGGGGGGGGGGGGGGGGGGTAATCACACATAGATCGAGGCTAACATTAAGGCTAGTAGAAAACCTTGATCTATTAAGAAGTGGTGCATAGATCAAGACTAAATCTAGTACTCTAGTCTAGTAGAATTTAGAATTTAGTAGATCTAGTAGACCTAGAACAGATATAGATCTAGTAATAAAAGTCACGCATAGTCATAGATCGAGACTAAATCTAGTAGTAGACCTAGATCTAGTAAACTATCTAAGTCGCGAATAGATCGAGACTTTTAAATCTAGTAGTAGACCTAGATCTAGTAAGTCATTCTTGTTGCCAAATATTTTTGGTTTAGACTCAAGATCTAGATCTAGACTCTCTCTATATATATATTCTATATTGACGTCATTGACGAGATATATTTGTTTTCTTTATTTAAAAAGGGGGGGGGGGGGAGTTTCGCCCATGCATAAATAAATCTAGGCCAAAAACTTCCCGACCTTTGGTAGCCTAACTGAAATTTGATCGACCATCTAGATAATATAGAATAACATCTTCTAATCATCATCTTTTTTGAAGTAACGTCTGTATTATATAAGATAACAGCATTCATAATAAACTAGTTACTAGTCTAGGACTAGATCTATTACTAAATCTGATTTAAGTCTACAGTACACCGTCTAGAAATTGGCTGGCATTTCACCGACATGCCGTGGATTGCACATGCTTTCACAATAGAAAGATCTAGTAGGCCTATTAATGGAAGCCTCTATGCCCAACTAGATCTAGCAGCCTAGCATTTTACCGGTTACGGCGCCTGAGGGCTGAATGACATCGGATTAATTTTTTTTTAAAATTCCAGACTTTTTCCAGACATTTAACAAAATTGCCTCGAAAAGTAGCAATTTTCCAGACTTTTTTAAGACTGAAATCTGAATTTTGAAATTCCAGACTTTTTCCAGACCGCGTACGAACCTTGATATATGTATTACATCTTAAAAAAAAAAAGACCAAGTTGAAGTCCTACAACTACATGATAATTTAGATTTAGAATCTAGATCTAGATGTCTAGATCTAGTCAATCTAGAATATCTAGTCATTCTAGTAAACTAGCTAGATCTAGATCTAGTTCTAATGTGATCTATGTCCCTAATCTATACTAGATCTAAAAAAGGATAGATCTCTATGTTTGCAATCACTTTCATGATATTTATTTAATGTCTAGATCTATATATAGATCTAGATGTGATTCATTGATATGATAAACACGTTGCGTTTGTCGAATTCAAAGATTGATGAAGCAAAGGTTTCATTATCTCTGTATTTTATTTTTATGATTTTATGTGTAAGCACACGCTGGTCTAGTAAATAAAAAACTCTAGATTTAGACTTACCTTTGTAATTATGCATTTGTCTTTGAAGCATGTCTTCCTCTGGGCTTACAGTAACGTTTTTTCTTTCCAAACATATAGATCTAACCTTTTGTTGACATTTCTGAGTTTGAATAATGAATCGAGTGTTGATGTGAAGGAAGCTTTGTTTACAGAAGAAGGACCGGTTCACGTCATGTGCGCATGCGTGCAAATTTTGTTGTCATAGTTACCAATGTAGCTTTGATAGTGCGCATGCGTAAATATGGCTTAGTGAGTGTGTATATGAGGATATAGGAAAAAAAAAGAGGTAGTGACGTATTTTGAAAGTTTATATTTATAGAATGAGAAACCATGCTCATAATCGGAACTAGAAAAGTAGACCTTTGTATCGATACCATCTGTTAGGGATAAGAGCGTACATTAGCTTATCAACTTTAGCTTACAAAATGTTGATTTTTAACCAAAACATCAAAATTTTGCTTATACATCTACTTTTAAAATACAAAATTGATGTATAAAGCGCTGTTTTTTTAGTATTCTGAAAGGGAATTCGTTTTCTAGACATTTTAAACTATTAAAACCAATTAATTTTAAAATATCGATATTTTTGACCTAGATCGATGTTTTCTCACTGTGCATCCCCCTTAACTACTCAGAAGTCCGATTTTAAAGATCCATCCCCCCAAAAAAAAAAGCACAAGCCGATTTCAAATAGCCACTACAAATAACAAACAGGTCGATTCAAAACAGAAACTACGAATAATGTTCATATAGAGTCCAAGCAGCGGCTATGAAAAATGCACAAGTCTATTCAATCAGCCATCACCAAAAGAGTAGAAGTTGATTCTAAGTAACCACAAAAAAAAAAAAAAAACCAACATAGGTCCAATTCAAAACAGTCATTACAAAAAAGTCGATTCCGAAAAAGCAATCATAAAAAAAATGGATTACAAACAACAATTAATTTAAGAAATTTCTTGATTCGAAGACAAGCCTTATTAAGTCCTTAATTAAGATCATTCGGGAAATACCAAAAATAAAATACAAAAGCTTTAAAGCAAGCCTGCAGGTTATCACTATAGGTTGTTCCAAGATTTCGAATCTGTCAACAACTGTTCTTACTAAGCATCTAGGAGGTAAAAAGAACCTGTGCAAGAAATTTCTTTTTAATAGGTGCGACAATGTAAGAGATTTCTTGGTTTTCGAAGATAAGCTTTATAATTTCCTTATTAAGTTGATTGGGAAATATCAAAAATAAAATACATAGCTTTCATAGCAAGCCTACGATTTTTCGCAAATTGTGGTCCCAACGTTTTTATTCTATCGAAACCCGTTCTTAGTAAGCATCTAGGAGTTAAAAGAAACCTGTGTACGAAATTTCACGTAAATAGAAGCGACAGTTTAGGAGATATCTTGATTTTCGAAGACAAGTCTTATAATCTCCTAATATTTATTTATAGTTGATTTGGGAAATACCAATAATAAAATACAAAGCTTTGATAGCAAGCCTGTGGTTTTTCGCAAATTGTGGTCCCAACGTTTTGATTCTATCGAAACCCGTTCTTAGTAAGCATCTAGGAGGTAAAAGGAACCTGTGTACTAAATCTCACTTTAATAGAAGCGACAGTTTAAGAGATATCTTGATTTTCAGAGACAAGCCTTATAATTTCCTTATTAAGTTGATTTGGGAAATACCAATAATAAAATACAAAGCATTGATAACAAGCCTGTGGTTTTTCGCAAATTGTGGTCCCAACGTTTTTATTCTATCGAAACCCGTTCTTAGTAAGCATCTAGGAGGTAAAAGAAACCTGTGTACTAAATTTCACTTGAATAGAAGCGACAGTTTAAGAGATATCTTGATTTTCGAAGACAAGTCTTATAATCTCCCTAATATTTATTTATAGTTGATTTGGGAAATACCAATAATAAAATACAAAGCTTTGATAGCAAGCCTGTGGTGTTTCGCAAATTGTGGTCCCAATGTTTTGATTCTCTCGAAACCCGTTCTTAGTAAGCATCTAGGAGGTAAAAGGAACCTGTGTACTAAATCTCACTTTAATAGAAGCGACAGTTTAAGAGATATCTTGATTTTCAGAGACAAGCCTTATAATTTCCTTATTAAGTTGATTTGGGAAATACCAATAATAAAATACAAAGCTTTGATAGCAAGCCTGTGGTTTTTCGCAAATTGTGGTCCCAACGTTTTGATTCTATCGAAACCCGTTCTTAGTAAGCATCTAGGAGGTAAAAGGAACCTGTGTACTAAATCTCACTTTAATAGAAGCGACAGTTTAAGAGATATCTTGATTTTCAGAGACAAGCCTTATAATTTCCTTATTAAGTTGATTTGGGAAATACCAATAATAAAATACAAAGCTTTGATAGCAAGCCTGTGGTTTTTCGCAAATTGTGGTCCCAACGTTTTGATTCTATCGAAACCCGTTCTTAGTAAGCATCTAGGAGGTAAAAGGAACCTGTGTACTAAATCTCACTTTAATAGAAGCGACAGTTTAAGAGATATCTTGATTTTCGGAGACAAGCCTTATAATTTCCATATTAAGTTGTTTTGGAAATACCAATAATAAAATACAAAGCTTTGATAGCAAGCCTGTGGTTTTTCGCAAATTGTGGTCCCAACGTTTTGATTCTATCGAAACCCGTTCTTAGTAAGCATCTAGGAGGTAAAAGGAACCTGTGTACTAGATTTCACTTGAATAGAAGCGACAGTTTAAGAGATATCTTGATTTTCGGAGACAAGCCTTATAATTTCCTTATTAAGTTGATCTGGGAAATACCAATAATAAAATACAAAGCTTTGATAGCAAGCCTGTGTTTTTTCGCAAATTGTGGTCCCAACGTTTTGATTCTATCGAAACCCGTTCTTAGTAAGCATCTAGGAGGTAAAAGAAACCTGTGTACGAAATTTCACTTAAATAGAAGCGACAGTTTAAGAGATATCTTGATTTTCGAAGACAAGTTTTATAATCTCCTAATATTTATTTATAGATCTAGTATCGTATTATTTCCGACATTTGGATTTTTCCGGTATTTGGTTTCGCCCTTACCAATATAAACAACCATATTAATATTGGTTTACGTTCGATTGACGACTGGTGATAAAGTTTTCTGTACACTACGTGTGGACTTATTATTCAACTTCTAAATCTATATGTAGGCAAAAAACTTATAAATAGATCTTGTAGATTTGTAATTCTAGATCTAGATCTAGAACTTATAAGACCAAGACTTAGCCGGCAAGCTAGGCTGAGATGTGGCAATTCGATGATCAACTAAACAAATTATCATTTTTTTAATCCTTGCCATAACTGATGTCTCTCAATCAAAACTTAGAAATAATTAGAAAAGTAAAGCCTATCAAAGCTTGCAATACACATGTGATCTAATTCTAGACTAGATCTATAGATTTATCTAGATTATCAACAGTTCGCTTTCAGTGGATCTGATTTCACGATAAGTATAACTACTACAAGTTGTAATCTAGTACAAGATCTTATCTAGATCTATAGGAAAGGCCCATCAGCGAAATGGCATACAAAGCGAACACCTCCCGGTATTTTTTATCCATTCTTATTTATTTCAAAAGTAACTGCAGAACTAATAAAATGGTGTTACAAAGACATTTTTTTTACATTTCCCACATATTCACTTTTGTTTTCCCTCAATAAAATAAAGCGTAGCTGAAGGTCAAAGTTGACATGTATGGAAATTTCATTCTCAAAACATTTCCAGATAAACGAGAATAGGTCCGAACTTAAGGTGATTTGCATATTATGCTTCTAAATTGACGAGGAAATAGTTAGCTAGAATAGCTAAGGCTATTCATTCCGTTGAAAAAAAAATATTATGGGGTTTTCGCTCAAAATGACCTTTTAAACTGAAAACCTATTCAGCGAAACCCCTATTATAAGCTTAAAAAGCCATTAATAATAATTTAGTTACTGATTTAATCTGTTTTTCTTTTTGTCTTATCTATTGTTATTGTTTGTAAACTGAAATATTAAAATAATAGGCCTATTTTTAACCTTAACCCAACGTCTTCGATTTCGAAGATTAAGGATGAGTGCATCACTACGTGTTTCACATGACTACGCCCAGTTGCGACCAGCATATTTTCCTGCATTTTCTTTCCGTCTAAAATGTTTGACTCGCAGCTCTCCAACAGTCTCTCAGAGGTCATATGCTGGCAGCTACTTTCCTCTATGCCAGTGAGGGTGAAATGACGCTTCAGTTGATCTTAACAGCGCTTATACAGGATACGGGGGGGGGGGGGACCTCTGTTTTGCCCTCCTCCTTTTTTTTTAACTGTCTGGTTAACCTCTTGTTACTAATTAATGAGATTAATATGTGTATAAATGTTTAAAAGAAGCGCAGAATTCATTTTCACAGGGTAACCCCACCATTCTGAGATTAGGTTTTCAGATCTCCAAGAGTTTTCCAGGAGAAAATATTCGATTTCAGGATCGGAAAAAACGCGAACTATATATTTAGTAATAAATATAAGAGTTACCATATAATATACATTTATAAAATTACAAGATCTCTCCTGAGCCTTTCGTCTCCATGCCCGAAAACCAAGCTGTTGTAGATCTGTCTCCATACATCATCAATCCATCACATTCGGGATCTGCCTTTGGGTCAATCAGCTTGTGTGTGTGTGGGGGGGATCGAGTTGATGGCGCTTAAGTGCACTGAACATAATTTCTTAAAAAAAAATAGTTGAGTAACGAGAGTTTATGAAATGGAGAGTAGTACGACGTAGAGTAGCCTATAGGAAGGTGGCGTGATAGAATTTTGTAGTTTCTTTATTTCTTTTAAGAAAAAAAATTGAGCGCAAGTTTCGTAGGCTATATAGACATCGGTTCCAAGCAGAGAAAGGAGATGTGGAGCACGAGAAAGTGAAAACAAATTTAGGCTTTATGCCACAAGGAAGACAATAGTTATAATGCTTCATGGAAGAAGTTAGATGATAGAACTAATTGAAGCATAATTTCCTATATTTTAACATGCTATTTCGCTATTTTTTACGGCCTTTCGCTCATTATGACTCCCGCGAAAATTGCGTTAGCTGATTATGTCCGACCCATACCGCAAGTTGACTTGAATTATAAATTTAATAGCTGATATGGAAAAAAGAGTCAAATTTAGTTTTATAGCCCAATAGGTGAGGAGTCCGCAGATGTTTTCATTATAAAATTCTAAACTAAAAACTGGCACAAAAGTGTTCGCTATTGGTCCTATCCCATAGATATGTATAGATCTAGATCTAATTTTCTTCTACAAGATGACTAGTCTAGATTCTAGGTCTAGTTCTAATTACCACTTTGATATTCACTTTGTAAATAAGACATCAACTACTCAGGTCAAACATTTGTTATTGTTGAAATAGATCTATATAGATCTATAAATAAATGTTAGCACTATTGTAGAAAAAAACAAACATAGAGTCTGTATAGATTTAGATCTAAATCTAAGTGATTTTTTTATCTATTTTTTTTTAAGAAATTATGTTCAGTGCACTTAAGCACCATCAACTCGATTCCCCCCCCCCCCCCCCCCCACACACACAGGCTGGGCCTGTTCTAATTCTATATACAATAGATACTTAAATCTCTGGATATATAATATAAATAAAAAATAAATCACATTTTATTTTTTGTATCGGCAGTCTAGAATATAGAGTTAGATCTAATTTTTGATTTCTAATAAAAATGATGGTAAAAGAAATTATTTCGATACGACTTGAGTCTATTGACATTGCATTTATAAAGCTAGAATTTTTCAGAATCTATAAATAGTAAAACTTTCATTTTCTAAGACTTAAACTCTGTCCAACACAACATTCATCACATTTTATATTTTTCAGATGAAGATGCATAGCGGGCTTCATTATATTGCTTTTGAAACAGAGCCACATACAGATTAATAAAACCAGCTCTTTTGAGTAACAGGAAGGACTTGAAAACTACATATTAAAAAACAAGCAGCAAAGAAGAAAATTTAAGGCAAGTTGTTTTTCTAAATATTTTGATTTATTATTTAAAATGAACTTCATTGTTTCTTTTGTTGTATGCATAATACAGAACAGGCAAATTATGAAAATAATCTTGACTAGAATTTTTCAATCTAGATTAGATTTAGATTTAACTTTTTAGAATCGATTTCCACAGGGGATGGGAATGGGCAGGGTTTAAACCCGGAACCATCGGTAAGTCTCAACAGTCCATCACACAAAATGCATGACCAGGCAGACATCTTGATTTGAATTACTAACTAAGATACTTTATAAAAAAAAACAACTAGTTCTTGGCGTCCATTGTTATTCAAACAGTTACATAGTTACAAAAATTGATCTTGAAATAAAATGTTTGTTTTTTTTAAATAAACAAGTTAACTTTAAAGACCTTGCGATCTATAAGGCAGATGATGTAAAGGTCACCTGTTTCTGTGGACCACGGTTAACGAGGATGTCTTGGCCAGCACAATGAACAACCACCTTACTTTTCCCCAACTAATGTCAAATACCAATTAAACCTGGTTGGACTCAGAGGTATCCCAAAATTCAAAATACCAGTCTTTAACGAGATTCGAACCTGGTACTGCAGGTTTCACTAAGGGCCTCTTTTGAATGAATAGATCTACAATTTTCATACTAATAGATAAGATAATAATAATTAATATACAAACAATACTTCAATTCATTTCTTTTATTTCAACAAATAAATGAATGCATATTATGATTTGAATAAATATATCTTTATATTAAATTATATAAATATTTCTCATTGGATAGCTTGGATATAATACAGGTAAAAAAAAAAATACACTGTCTCACATTTACACATATTTATATATAATTTAACTACTATAATTATGAATGTACACAAATTATTTTTTTTAACACACATTATTTCAAATATTCTAGGTAAACCAGCCTATGTATTAGCTATGTTTAAAATTCATCCCACAACTGCATCTAAGACAGGGGTGGGCAAATTACGGTCCGGGGGCCGGATGTGGCCCAGCGGAATGTTTTATGCGGCCTGCTGACACCTACAGCAGACATGCCTATAGTCCCGCATTATGCGGAAACGGCCCGCAAAATCATCAAAAAAGCTCACATGTTCCGCCGTTCCGCATTCACGATTTTTTGTTCCGCCAAGTCTGAATTTTATCATTATTTATTAATAGTGCGAATTGAAAATACTGAGTGCAAAATAAAATATATATAGGTCTGTGTTTATTGTTTACATTTCATCTACTTCCGGACCCGGTGTGTCCTAAATTTACGAAGAAATGGCTGAAGACTAGATCTAGATCTACATCTAGTTCTAGACATAGATCTCTAGATCTACTGATCTAGTAGTCTAGGTCTAGATATTAGAATTAGATCTATTCTTAGAATCTAGTAAGTGCTAATTAGCCAAATATTCCATTCAAATCCCTTTCTTTTCACGACAAGTCACAATGGCTCTACTACAGTACTCTACTAGATCTATTATCTATCTAATGATGTCTAATCTATCATCATCTTGATCTAGACCTAGACAATCTAGGAATCTAGTCTTAGTCTAGACTAGGCTACTAGATAGGTCTAGGTCACTAGACTTCTAGATCTAGAATCTAGACTAGATTTAGATTAGAATGAATAGATTTCAATAGATCTAATCTAGTCTAGATTGTTTTTTAGATTTTAGATGATTTTATTTTATTTGATAGATTATCATACTTTCATAGATGAAATAGATCTGACTATTCTAACACTAACTCCTTGAACTGGTTTCTAAGTAATCTAAGAAACTTTCAAAAGGATTTAAAAAAAAAACGTTATTAAAGATCTAGACCTAAATTAATTAATTAACTTGACTTAGACTTAGACACAGTAAGTCTAAGGCCTAAATAAGGCTATTAGTATTAGATCTACTTTTCTTATTACATAGCCTAAATTAGTTTCTAGATCTAGAAGTAGGGCTAGCACTAGATAACTAGATCTAGAAGTAGACTCTAGATCTATCTAGAAATAGACTTAGAAGGTGATAGATCTCTAGATTCTAGATTTCTATGTATCATTATGTAAATTTAGTTCTTAATAAGTCTATTATAGACTATAGAACTATAGATTTAGACATAAATATTTAGATCTCTAATATAATTATTATAATCTGTGTTCTTAGACTTAGAGGACTTATTAGATATAGAACTAGTAGACTCTTAAATTATTTTAGATCTAGAACTATATACAAGATCTAGTGTGACTAGAGTAGAGCCCTAGAATTAGAAAAGGATAGATAATCAAGTAGATCTAGAATAATCTAGACTAGATTTCACTAGATCTAGTCAATAGATTTAGACCTAGTAGTAACAAATAAAAATTGTTTGTTTTTTTTAGTTTTTGTTCTTTAGGAGGGTTTTTGGGCCAAAGTCTTGTTCGGGTCTCTTGATTTAGAATGCACCATTGAAGGACATGGTCAGCATTCTCTGGTGATGGGCAAGTTTCTCTAGTCCCGACATTTAACTTCCGGACATATATTGTCTCATTCAGTGAACAAGCCTTTTCCTTTGTGGAAACTAAACAAGCATTACTACTGGTCGATTTTGACTGACTGTAATTTGACAGCAGTCACAAGGATAGAAACTAGTAAGCTAGTTCCACAGTTCCAGAACATCATGCATGAGTGTAAAAAGTAAAATACTGCACATTAAGTAGAACTGTATATTTGTCAGGATATTATAATGTAAAATGACAACAGCAATTTGAAAAAAAAATTCGTAAAATTGGTTTAAATAATTGCTAACTCTTGTTGTAATTCCTTAACGTGAAGTGTGGGGAAAAAAAGAAACGTGAATATAATACAGTGTAAATATGAATTAAAAGACATTCTACACAGTTAGCTTAGAGTGTCTCTATAAGTTGTATATAAATATGCGGCCCGCCATTCCCAATTTTTAAAATAATGCAGCCCTCGATACAAAAAGGTTGCCCACCCCTGATCTAAGATATTCATGTACTGTTTTGGATGTTATGTATGTCGACATATCCGATTTGATTTTCTGGCCCAATAAGGAGAGTCTCAGGCCCAAAAAATTTATTTGTACTTATGACAGGAAGATGACAGTAATAAATGACTGTTTTGAAATTTTCATTGAGAGACCTAGCAGCGTTAAAGCACAGGCACAAACCTATTCTTCCTATTAGCACAACACAGTAAAATATCTGATTGGAACTCATTACTTTCAATAAATGAATTAAAAATATTTATACTAAGCTTTATAGTTTCTTTGGATTTAATAGCCTTTAAATTTTTATTTTTAGAAGTGATGTTGTTCACAAGAGAATCAAATTTAACTTTTTGTTTTTTAATGAGGTGATATCAATCTCAGAAACCTTAGTTGGCAAAACTTTTTTAAGCTCTGATGGATTTATCCAGTAAGATAATAAGCCTGTAACTGTCTTACTCTCTTTTAGCCTGGTGTTGGCTTCCAGCATAAATAAAGTGTCTGCCACATTTCTTCTTCTTCTTCATCGTTCTCATTGTTATGTTGGAGTGTTCATATGACTAGACCAGTACATGAGATGAACTGCGCAGTGGTTTCCAAATCAGGGAGCTCTCCATATAGTTTTCTTTCTATTGGGGTGATTTGGGGCCAATGTCTTATACGGGCCTCTTGGTAGAGAGAGCAGTTTTGGAGGACGTGGTCGGCATTTTCTGGTGATACTCCACATGGGCAGATTTCACTGGTTCCAATTTTGAGCTTCCGGAACATGTGTTGTCGCATTCTGTTGTGTCCGGTCCTGAGTCGAAAGATTAGACGTTGGTCTTGTCGGGATAGCTTATAGTAAGCGTCATCTTTCTTGTGATTTGGATGGGAGCTCGTCCATTTCTCATTTATTTTATCTACAATTAATTTCTTCATTTCTTCTGGATAGAGTGCAGAGTTTACTTGTGAGGTTGTTCTCCCACTCTTGGCGAGTGTGTCAGCCTTCTCATTTCCTGCTAGTTGTATGTGAGCTGGTATCCATTGAATAACAGTTTTTTTGCTGTTGTTGTTGAGCTTTGTAAGTGCTGTTTTGAGGTTTTTAATATGAGGGGAATCAGAGTTTTGCAAGCTTTGGAGGGTTGTTTTCACGTCTGTTAGAAAGACAATCTGACTGTGGGGGGAACTTGGATGATTTGCTAACATGGTAGCAGCTAGTGCTAGTGCTTCCCTTTCTGCTCTGTGACTGTCAGAGAACTCTCCAGTTGCAATGGATTTTTCTAGTTTTCCTCCATCTGGCCATTCGATAAGTATTCCAGCTCCTCCATTTGTGGTGGCTTTATGGGATGAGCCATCCGTGTAAACTCTGATCCACTGATTGCTAGGGTAATTGGTATGTAGAAAACAGTTCACTATTTCCTTGAGCTCTGTTGGTCTGTAATCAGATTTTCTTTTTATGTTTTCAATATGGTCCCTTATAGTAGGAAGAGGGCTTTCGTCCCAGGGTAGAGATTCATTATAGTGTATTGAGGATTCCAGAGTAATTTTTTCAAGTTGGTGTTTCTTTTTTAGGTTTAGAGATTCCTGTATGAAATTGGTCCTTTTGAGACGTTTTTTTGTGCTAGTTTTGTGGATTTTTGTTCTGAGTGGGTGCCTCTCCAAGGTTTCCAATTTAGTGAATTGGGAAAGGATTTTTATTTCTCTTCTTTTATCCAGAGAGATCAGGGCAGCGGTTTCCTCCATAGCTCTTATGGGTGTTGTTTTGATTGCTCCTGTCATTATCCTTTGACCAATATTTTGAACCTTGTCTATTTTTCTTAGGTTGGTTTGGGCTGCTGAGCCCCATGCTGTGGCACCATACAGGTCTTACATAACTGGTATAAATCTTTTTCAGGATGTTGTGATTAGCTCCCCAATCTGTGCCAGCTAATTTTTTCAAGAGGGATAGTCTCTGGATGCCTTTACTCTGTGTTTTATCTATTTGGTTTTTCCAGGTTAGTCTCGGGTCATAGGTGACTCCAAGATAAGTAGGGCTGTCATTTTTTTCTAAAGCTTCCAAATCTAATGTTAATTTTATTGTTTGTTGTTTTGTTGACAGTGAGAATATGGTATATGTGGTCTTTTTTGTGTTGATGGACATGCCCCAGTCTTTGGACCAATTATTGAGTTTATCAAGAGCATCTTGTAATCGAAATTTCGATGTTCCTACATATTCTTCTGTGCTAATTATGGCAAGGTCATCTGCATACATGCTGCTTTTAACTTTTCTAGGTAGGTTTTGATTTAGATCGTTTATGAATATTAGGAAAAGTGTTGGGGATAGGACTCTTCCTTGGGGGACGCCATTTTTTATACCCACTGTGTGGCTTCTTTGTCCTTGCATGCAAACTAAGGCTTTTCTATTATTTAGGTATTCCTTTATCCAGTTGTACATTCTTTGGGATATGTGATGCTGGATTAGCTTGAGCAAGAGACCTTGTTCTCAGACTTTGTCAAATGCTTTTTCTAAGTCAACCCACACAATTGTTGTTGGTTTCTTTTCTCGAAAGCCGTCTTCTATTTCTTGTGTGATGAAGGCAATTTGATCTTCTGTTGATCTGCCTTTTCTAAGCCAGCCTGGGCTTCAGTGAGTAGGTTATTTGACTCAAGGATCTATGTCTGCCACATGAGTGCAGGACTCACCAAGTCCAACTATACAAGAACAGTGGGCGAATAGAATAATACCATCTTGACTTATTACTATCCAGGGCTGCAGTACATGCTAACCACTGAGAGTGAAGACCTATTAAAAAGAAAAAAAAATTATTTAAAATACCTGTACATATCAAGACATTGGATCATATACATGTAAATACCTTTGAATATCAAGATATTAACTATAATATAACAATATTTATTACTTACCTTTGCTAGTGGTTTAAAAGCCATAACATCTTGAGCAAGAGACCTTGTTCTCAGACTTTGTCAAATGCTTTTTCTAAGTCAACCCACACAATTGTTGTTGGTTTCTTTTCTCGAAAGCCGTCTTCTATTTCTTGTGTGATGAAGGCAATTTGATCTTCTGTTGATCTGCCTTTTCTAAGCCAGCCTGGGCTTCAGTGAGTAGGTTATTTGACTCAAGGATCTATGTCTGCCACATGAGTGCAGGACTCACCAAGTCCAACTATACAAGAACAGTGGGCGAATAGAATAATACCATCTTGACTTATTACTATCCAGGGCTGCAGTACATGCTAACCACTGAGAGTGAAGACCTATTAAAAAGAAAAAAAAATTATTTAAAATACCTGTACATATCAAGACATTGGATCATATACATGTAAATACCTTTGAATATCAAGATATTAACTATAATATAACAATATTTATTACTTACCTTTGCTAGTGGTTTAAAAGCCATAACATCTTGAACCCAACCATCTAGGAACTGGATGTAAGCTGCTAAACTCTTGTAAGCCTGTAGACATTTTCAAAAGTAAAAATAGCAATAACATTTTAATAATTGATTTAGAACTCTTGTAATATAAAGAATTGGTTGGACTTCGAAGCATCCTAAAAATATAGAAATTCAAAACCCTAGTTTACACCAAAAATTCAATTGAGACTAGTGAAGTGCTTCAGCCGCAACAGCCAAAAGGTTTGGGCTAAGGTGTAATTAGCTTCAAATCTTAAAAGAGCATTTGAAAGTTGTAAAAGAAACACAGATCTAGGACCATTAGATTTATCAACAAGTTACTAGTCTTGATGAGCCTAGTCCTAAAATAAACTTTAAAAAGTCTTCAGCCTGGATAGTAAAGTTTTCTTTGGTTTAGATGCTAGATCTGATCTATATAATACTAGTATCTAATAATAAGTAACTATTATCTGTAACTATAGTCCAAATATATCTTGTGCAGAGATGTGTTTAATGAGCGCCTAAAGGCAGCACTGAAAAACTCCCAGATACCCCTCCCCTCCGGTCCACCAATGAGATTGGACCATAGCGCTCTGAGCATGCTATAACTATAAGCATGAAAGTAGTGCTACATAAAAGCTAAATTTATTTATCTTATCAAGTGACCTAGAAGTGAAGACTAGATCTAGCTATATCTATTAGATAAAAATTAAGTTTCATATGCTTAAAATATGCAGCAACAGAGAGATGTAGATTTTAGATGTTATCTAGATTTTCTAGATCTATTCTATAGAGTCTAGATGAGATCTAGAATGACCTACTAAGCCTAAGCATTATGTAGGCTAGACTCTAGATCTAGTCACACTCTAATCTGAGACATCATCCAGATTTTGTATATAATATATCTATGAAGCCATAGATCTACATCTAGAATACTAGATCTTGAAGGCTTGAGTAGAGAGTAGATCTCTATCACAATCTATGTAGGCCTACATTATATGTTACAACAATGTTGATCTAGCTCTAGACCAGTGTTTCTCAAACTTTTTTGTCTGCCGGCACAGTAAACAAACTACAAAAATTTCGCGGCACACCACGAAGAGCAACAGATGTTTTATAATAAAAAGAAAAAAAGATTTTGCCTGTTTTTCAGTATTATGTTTAATGTGAATGTTGTGCCTGTTTTTGAGAGCAAATGCGATCTAATCGAGGCTCCAAAGTCGACAAACAAACTCGCATTTCATCGTCTATTGTAAGAAGTCTCTCTCTTTTCTTAGATTTGATTTCAGTCAGTGCTGAAAATCCAAACTCACAAAACCATAAAGATGTAAATGGAAGAACAATTATTTTGATTGCTTTTAAATTGATTACAGGATATAACTTGTTGATTGAAATCCAAAACACATCCAAGCTTTCTCGGAAAACTTGACTTAAGAATTGCATCGTTTTTTAAATCATTGAGCTGCTCTTCTTCTTTAGTTGTAAAATTTGTAGCTTCATTGTTTCCAAATGGAGAGTTGACCCATTTATATTCATTACTTCAAACTGTTGAGAAGTAATGCTGCAATGTTGACTGCAGGTGTTTCAAAGTGTCCAGAATTTCGGGGGTGATTTCTTTATTTGAAGCAGATTCATTGTAAGTAGGAAAGCAGTCCTTTCGTGATTTTACTTTGCCACAAAGACAATCAATTTTAACCAAATGATATTAGTTTTGATGATGCAATGATGATGGTTTCCGATGGTCCTTGAAGACTTCAATTCAATGAATTTAATTTGTCAAATAAATCAGAGAGAAATGTCACCTTAACCCACCAAATCTCGTCATGAATAGAAAATCCAAAGTCTTTTTTTTTTTTCAGCCTCCAAGAATGAAATCAGCTCAGCCTTGAGTTGGATGACACCCTTTAACACTTTTCCCCTGGAGAGCCAACGAACGTTGGTGTGATACAGGAGACATTAGTAGTCTGAATCCATTGCTTCACAAAGCTCTGAGGAAAGTCAGAATGCAAGCGGTCGAGATTTGAGGAAGTTTACAACTTCAATCACTTGATCCAGAACAGACATCAAATATTTGAAGGCAAGAGCTTCTCTGTGGATCATGCAGTGAACAACTAATACATTTGGATTTTCTTGACGCACAAGAGTGAAGAATCCCTTTCTATTTCCCTGCATGGAAGGACAGCCATCGGTGCAAACGCTGACACAGTTTGTCTCCACTGTACTTTGAATAGCAAAATGTTTTCGTTCACCACTTAAATTCGCCTTTGGTCGTAGTTGGTAAGTCTTTGCAAAATAAGAATTTGTTGACACATTTTTCATCCTTTATGAACTGAATAAAAGCTAACAACTGGGTTTTGCACTAATGTCAGTGGATTCATCCACTTGAAGGGACCACAACAGAGACAGTTCATCGTCAGTCATTTCGAAGTGTTCGAAGATTTGATCTTGTAAATCTGACAATAAGTCTTCAATTCTGCGCAAGATAGTACTATTTGACAAAGGAACTTTTTTAACTTTTTCGGCAGCATCGGGTCCAAGGATAGTTTCAACAACTATTGCTAAAGCTGGTGCAATGACTGATTCAGCCTCTGTGTGTTCTTTCTTGCATTTGCTAATAACTGAACAACCTTATAAATTGCAATTAATCCCTTTTCTGAAAGCTTTAGGTAGTTCGTAAGTTTCTTAGCTTGTTTATTTTGTTGAGCCCTGATGTTTTCGAAGTATTCCTTCAGTTGCGCTTTTACAGCTGGATGTTTTGTTTCCAAGTGTCTCTTCAATTTGCTTGGAACAAGCGCCTCATTCAACAGAGCTGAATTGCAGATCAGACAGAATGACAATGGAGAATCTTCAGGTCCTGAAGATATGAAACCATATCCGATGTAATCTTCTTTGTACCTTTGTTTGGTTCCATGCTTTTCATTGAACGCTTTCGCAGTTTCATTCTTACCAACGTATTTCTCCATGGATAACAATGATTAAGGCTTAGTAATAATTTGTTATTGTTAGCATACACCTACAAAATTTACATGAAACACATCGCTTATTATTATCGTTACCAATATAAGAACTGCTGAGCGTCTGCTAAGGCGGCCTACATTTGAGTCATTATAATAATATATGTATAGTGGACAACTCCATAACCTGAAGAGCTAACACCCCTTTCCGTCATAATGTAGCGATCCACTACTATTACTGGTCGTTGCAAGCTGGGATGTCGTTACAAGGTAAAATAAAAATTTAATAGTAGGCAAACCTGTGTAACGCTGCACGTGTGGCATTCTGAAAACTCCTCGGCACACCTGCAAATCTTCGGCGGCACACAGTTTGAGAAACACTGCCCTAGACAATAATAAATATTGACTATTCAATCTGATTCTACATTTATGTCAAACAATATTATGAATATAGTATAGATGTCTAGATATGCTAACTTAAATAGTTAGAATATAGATCTAGAATCTAGTCTAGATTAGTTATTAGTAGATCTAGATCTAATCTAGGTCCAACAATAAAATTGATTCAGAATACCTTGAACTCATCCTTTGTGATTGTGTAAGCACTTTCAGTAGAACAAGATTATAAGTGAAGAGATCTGGATAACACAAGGAGGGCAGCAAATCATTTTCTTTATTACGCTGGCTTGCTTTCAAAGTGTAAGAATTAATATTTGTTTCTGACTATATCATTCTTTGCTCAACTTATCCATGGTAAGTGCCTAAAAGCTTGTGTTGACTGTGCATAGAAACCAGATTTTTACCAACAATATGTCTGCCGTGCCCTGATCACATGACTATGTCTACCAACCTAAAGGTTCCTGATGTGATGGGGAAGGTAAAGGCGGCTGGTTGTTGTGCTGGCAACCTCATTAACCATGGGCCACAGAAACAGATGACCTTTACATCCTCAGCCCCCTAGATTGTAAGGTCTGAAAGGGGAACTTTACTTTGATTTACTTTAGTGGGAAAAAAAAAGTTTCTTCTTCCCTTTTTTATTCATTAAACACTGTTTTCTTTTCACTCAAAGAACTTGTAGGACTACTTTTAGCCTAATCAATTTGATGGAAACGTGGTGGCTGAGTGGTAAAGCTCTTGACTTCCATACTGGGGGTCCCTGCTATGAATCCTAGTGAAGACTGGGATTTCTAATTTCTGGATCTTTAAGCACCTCTGAGTCCACCCAGCTCTAATGCCCAATCCATGGTTCAACAAATTTAAAGATCTTACATGGCAGTATGAATAAAATGATAGTCTATAAAGTCAACTAAAAAAAAGTGAAATTGTACAAGATATAAAATGGAAATATTAATTTGGAGCAAGTCACAACATTTTGAAATAGAAATGTACCAGCTACAACTCGCTAGATGCAGTGGATACAAAATCACAAAATTTTGAAATAGAAATGTACCAGCTACAACACGCTAGATGCAGTAGATACCAAATCACAACATTTTGAAATAGAAATGTACCAGCTACAACACACTAGATGAAGTGGATACCAAATCACATCAGTGTAACTGGCAACTCAGATGTAGACTTCTTGGACAACCAGGGAAGGCTAACACCAATCATCTAGCAGGCTGTGAGCTTCAATCAGCTAATTACATTTTGAAAAAGAAATTTACCAGCTACATCACTCTAGAACACAGGACTCTACAACATAGGATTCAGCAGTCAATTCTACAGAAAATAGACAAAGTAAAAAAGTAAAACAAAAACCTAACTCCAAACAATAAAAACAACAACCTTCAAAGCAATGGAAGAGATCATTTTTTCCCTGGTTTCTCTGGACAAAATAAGAGAAATAATAATCCTTACTCAGTTTACTAAAATGGAAACCTAAGAGAGCTTCCCACTCAAAACTTAAACCCACAAGTCTGGCACTCAAAATTAACTGAAAATACCTCATTTCATACGAGAATCTCAAACAAAGAAACACTGCTTATAAAATATAATTTATGAATTAGTTAAACAGTGCAATGACTCTCTTCCCTGGGACCTAAGCTCTCTTTCTGCCAAAAAAAAATCTTATCACAATCAGAAAGTTCTCAAGGAAGAAATCTAATATACCAATAACCAGTGGGTCAATTATACAGATGGCTCATCTCAAGAATCCACCGGTAACGGAGGAGATGTCTTATGCAATGAATGGCTCAATTGAGAAAGATTAGAAAAGTTAATAGCCACTGGCGATCTCTCAGACAGCCACTGAGCAGAAAGGGGAGTATTAGAACCAGCAGCTACCACACTAATCAACCATCCACCTGTGAACAGCCAGATTTTCTTTCTAAGGAATACCAAAAACATTTCTTTCCTATCTTTCAAAAAATCTGATGCCTCCTCTATCAAACAAGTCAAGACAGCTCTTATAAATCTCAACAATAATAGCAAAAAAACTGTTCTCCAATGGATCCCAGGCACACTTTCGTATAGAGATGAACAAGCTGACACTGCCAAAATGGGAGAATAAGTAAGCAGTCTTAAATTCCATGGAAGGTGCAGTGGCTAAGCAGTAAAACACTTGGCTACTGAACTGGGGTGCAGGGTTCGAATTCTGGTAAGACTGGGGTTTTTAATTTCACGATCTTTGGGCGCCTCTGAGTCCACCTAGCTCTAATGGGTACCTGACATTAATTGGGGAAAAGTAATGACAGTTGGTCATTCTGCTGCCCTATAGACCACAAGGTCTGAAAGGGGTACTTTACTTTTTCTTTTCTTAAATTCCACTATATCCGGAAGAGAAAAAGAAAAAGAGAGTAGTATAAACCAAAAATATAACAGTTGTTGCTCAAACATCAGGATCAAGGATGCATGTTACATTCTATCAGGACACAGTCAATGAATTATTTTTCACCTTTGAATAGGGCACAACATAATGAGTTAACACTTATTCTGGATGTTGAAACCAGTGAAACATGCCTTGTAGAGTTCCTCCAAAGAACATATTGCCTTGTTTTATCGTGAGACCCAAACAAAATACTGGCCCCCAGCAGTCCTTTAGAATAAAAATTGTATGGAAAGCTGCCTGATCTGAAAAGAATGGAGTTCGTCTTCGATATATATATATATATATATATATATATATATATATATATATATATATATATATATATATATATATATATTAAGTTAAACTTTTGTCACACAGTCTCATATTTGTTTATATTGACTTTAGTATTCACATTTATTCAAATAAAATAGCTGTATATATTCTACATTTATCCTTAAAATGTTGTGCACTGTTGGCCACTAGTTCAAATGTTTGCTGTGTTAAAGGCTATAACTAGGCCTACTCATGTGGCTCACATTGAGTTAAAATCAGACATTGTAATCCTTTTTGTGTGTGTCTACATCCTCTTATTGTTTTTTTGTGTTTTCAGGTGGCGATTTTATTGTTTACCATGGAGTTGTCTACTTTTCAAATTTTACTGACCAAGTTTTTTACAGTGACTGATCCATCAGCAGTTTCCGAAGCAGTAACTGATATCTCAAAAAAATATCGCTTTACTGATGGTGTCTGGTCACCTCAGGTAATCTTTCTCTTTTTCTTTTAATATGTAAAGAAAATTATCTGTATGTATTTTTGTATATAGAAATGGATACTGTTTGTCTAAGGTGGATGTGTTTGACCATGGTGGATAAAACAGAGCTTGATCTTTGCAGAAGCTGTAGAACACCTTTCCACCATGGGAACCATAAATTTAAATGAAAGTGTTCAGATTTTATCCATGATCACCTGTCCAAAGATTTGAAGTATCACACTCAATGATCTATTTAAACAAATAAAAAGAAGTCTACTGTTTAACCGCAAATCTTAATGACATTTGTAAAGACCTTCACATAATCCCTGTTGGTTTTTATTATCTTTTTAATATGTTTAATTTGTTGATTTTTACTTGAAAAATGTGTAGTTTTGGATACTGGATAGACAACACACATACCCACATTCTCATTATAAAATAATTAGTTTCTACTTTTGGACATTATGACAAATAATATAATCCATTAGCTTTGTGGCGGTATTAAAATGCCCTATAAAAAGGAACTTGATTCAAGAAACACAAGGAAAGGAAAAGAGAAATCTATTGTACATAAGTAAGAAGTAATGGGATGCAGTATGCACAGTGGATATTAATTAAAAAAAAGTAAAGTTTACCTTTCAGACCTTGCGATCTATGGAGCAAATGATGTCAAGGTTATGTTTCTATGGCTAGTGGTTAATGAGCAGGTCGTCATGTGTCCAGCACAATGACTAACCGCCTTAATTTTCACCACCTAAAATCAGTTACCCATTAGAGTTGGGTGACTGAGGGGCACCCTAAAAATTCAAAATACCAATCTTCATTTAGGTTCAAACCCAGGACGCCATTGTTTTCCTATGAGGTACACAAATCATTTAGCTGACAAAAAAATCAAAATATTGATATAGAAGCGAAATGAAAAATGACTGAGCTTTTGGCCCATGACTTTGAAATGTTAATATCTATGTAAACTTGTTTATGTTGGCAGAGGATCAACAGGATTTGTTCATTGAAAGACACTTGAAGGTGTAGGCAGTTAAAGCAAAAGGACTTCTTGCAATGTTTGTTTCAAGGTAATGTTTTATAGACATAACATTTACCATCCTTTTTATTTATGAAAGCAGTAAAAGTTTTTTTTTCTTTTCTGGGGGGGGGGGGGGGGGATTTTTGTGTAATTCTGTTTGTGGTAAAAAAAAAATAATAAAGTTCCCCTTTCCAATCTTGTGGTCTATAGGGCAGATGATGTAAAGGTCATCTTATTCTGTGGCCTATGGCTAACGAGGGTGTCATTAGGCCAACAAAATGACCAACCGCCTTTACTTTTTCCCCAACTAATGTCAGGTACCCATTAGAGCTGGGATTCATACCCTGGACCCCCGGTTCAGAAGCTAAGCGCCTTACCACTCAGCCACCGCACCTCTCTGTTTGTGGTAATCAGGCTATTTTATCTTGATAGGCTATAAATATAAGTGTAAAATATTTGTTAATGTGTATAAGATGCATGTCCAGATAAAGGTGCTACAACTGACCAAATTAAAAAAAAAATCATATGTAAAGATAAACTAAATCATGAATAGTGATGTGCCTTTAGAACTGTTTCATGGGAGTAAAACATCTAAAATCATTTTTTTTTCCGCAGGACCAGACACAACAGAATTTGACAACATATGTATTGGAAGCTCAAAATCAGAAACTGAAATCTGCCCATGTGGAGTGTCACCAGAGAATGTTGACCATCTTCTCCAAAACTGCTCTCTTTACCAAGAGGCTGTACATGACACTGGCCCCAAAACACCCCAATAGAAAGAAAACTATATGGAGAGTTCCCTGATTTGGAAACGCTGTGAAAATAATCTCATATACTGGTCCAGTCATCTGAATGCTCCAATAAAAAAATGAGAAGGAAGAAGAAAGAAGATTGTATGTACCATTTTTGTTTGTTTGAGGATGGGGAGAAAAGTGTTCTTAGAATTCAAACACCAAAAGTATGTGTCTTTATGAATTCAATGTAATTGATACTAGGCTTTTTGGGCTGAAATTAAAATGCTGGAAATTTTATTGGAAGTGCAGAAAAAAAAAAAGTTTTTAGCCAAAATAAACACTGTATAGCCTGAGAACAAATCAGGGGGAAGAACCAAGGGTAATGCTAGTATACTATAGAAGTATCTTTTTTTATGCTTGAAACTTCATTGATGCATAACAGTGTCACAAACTGCTTGTTAATGTGATATGAAACATATTTTTTTTTTGTTACACATATAATCACTCTAAAAAGTTTATTTCTAAAATAGATAACTGTCTCTAGAAACCTGCTAGTGGACCATGACCAACCTTTTTCTATCTTGCTTTGTATGGTATAAACTTTCCTAGTTTTTACTTTATTTTGTTGTTCTAGTCATGTCAGTTATGCTATAGGCTACTTTTAATTGCATGTATAAGATAAAAATAGTGAAAACAAGAGTACATAACATTTTGTAAAGAAATTATTAATATTTTGCATTTTTAGGGGAGCAACATGGCTATTGAAAAGCAGAGACCATACAAACCTCATTAGATGAAGAGTTTTATTTTGTTGGTAAAGTCCTTGGTTTTGAGCCAGCAGAGAAACATAGAAAGGTAATTTGTCAACATTTCAGATTTATCACTAAGAGAAAAGCAGAAAAGCTTTGATGGGCAGTATCTCTGTTGACCCAATGATCCATCCAACTTATGGAACAAGTGATGGTGAAGATGTTCATTACAGTGCTAATGTCTGGGAACACTGAATAACTCACATTTTTAGTTCATGCTTTTCAAAATTTGGTGATAAAAGCTGAATTGAAGCCTTCATCTCTGGCCAATAGTCATGCTGTTTATTATTGCTGGTATTATTATTGCTGGTATTATTATTGCTTTTGATTAGCACAACTTCCATGCTCCTATAGCAAGCACAGTGCATTCTGGGTCAATATCTTTTGTTGACATATGAGGGGATATGGAGGATATCTGTGAGTCCTTCCTTTAGGCTCTTAGCAAGCACAACTTCCATGCTCCTATAGCAAGCACAGTGCATTCTGGGTCAATATCTTTTGTTGACATATGAGGGGATATGGAGGATATCTGTGAGTCCTTCCTTTAGGCTCTTAGCAAGCACAACTTCCATGCTCCTATAACAAGCACAGTGCATTCTGGGTCAATATCTTTTGTAAACATAAGAGGGGGGGGGGAGGATATCTGTGAGTCCTTCCTTTAGGCTCTCAGCAAGCAAATCAAATCCATTAAAAAACACCTAGTTTACAATGTGATTTCAATTTAAGCTCTCCTCACTTAGATAGTCAAGCAGTTTATAGCTTAGCATTTATACATTCAGTTTATAGCTTAGAATTTATTTATTTGGTTTAAAGCTTAGCTTTTATACATTTATTTTATAGCTAAGCATTTATACACTCAGTTTATAGCTTAGAATTTACTTATTCAGTTTATGGCTTAGAATTTATTTACTCAGTTTATAGCTTAGCCTTTATACATTCAGTCTATAGCTTAACATTTATACATTATCTGATCA